>NW_027490056.1:0-274725 GCF_041146795.1 Maylandia zebra | reverse complement strand
AATCAGAATCATCAGCATCAGAGATAAAAACATTTGAATCCATCTGAATTCATCCATCGTGCTTCTCTGCCTCACGTCTTTCTTGTTGTCGATCTCAACCGTCACAGTCTCTGAACTGATGACTCTTTTTACTTCCTGTCATTAGTCAGATCTCACTTCCTCACTGCAACTTTAGTCATTTGTAGTTCTTTCTTTCTTCTTGTTGGTATTGAGTATGTGAGCTTTCTCTGAAATTGATGAATACATTTAAATATTAAACAAAGATGACACAAATAAACACAAAATGCAATTCCTAAATGAAGTTGTTTATTATTAAGAGGGGAAAAACCTATATGGCCCTGTGTTAGACCAAGTTAAATGTGCGACAGTGTCAAAGTGCTATAGACAAGGGTGCAGGGATCAGGTCTCCAGGGAATCTGCAGGGAAAAGCAGGGGGAACACACTCACTCTCCTTCTGTCTCTCTTGGCGTCTCACCAGTCTCTCACTCCTCTCTCGTACCAGAATTTCTGTAAGGAACAAGGGCAGGTCCAGGGTGTCTGTACACAGGGAAACGACGTGTTAGCACAAGAGTCAAAATCCAAGAGAACTAGATTACTAGTGTCCTAGCCAGGACTTCACTAACATGAGTCAAGCAACAATCCAGCAAAGAGCAGTCTAACTTCTTCCCGTAAGTAGAGGCTGGTTAATGAGACGCAGGTGTTCACCATCTCCCAGGTATGTAGGCCAAAGGCGGGAGCCCACAATGGCCTCCGCCCAGGCGATAGAGGGAGAGAAAAGGAGAGAAAAACAATACCAAAGCCCACTTGTAGCAGAATATTTCTCAGGCAGACGGTGACACTATAGTTTTTAAACATAACAAAAATCAGACGACGACTGGTTTGATTTAACTGTGGTGATGTTTAGATTGCTCGAGTTGAAAAACGTGTTGCCGTCCAGTTTGTGTGAAGTCAGCATTACAAAGCAAATGCAACAACATATTAACAAAAAGTCCTTATATTTACTGTGATAGTTGACCTGCTGCACTCTTGGTCTTAAAGCAAATTAGTGTTGTTTTAAGCTTTAGAAAATGAGAAACAGTAATGTTAAATATATATGTATCACAATGGAGTGGACTTTGAGAGATAGTTTTATCTACTCTGCAGCATAAGCTGAAAAACCAAGGCAGGATCCATGAAGCTGAAACACGTCAGCAGAAGGAGGAAAAGGTGGTGAGGCAGGAAAAAGAGACTAAGAAGGTACCTCAGGCCACCAGGGTGGAGAGAGACTCACGGTCGAATTATGAGGTACAGTAAGCCTGAAAAGACAGGAGCGCTTCAGCTCGCTGTGTCGTTGTCAAAGAATGACAAAGAAAGAATCTAGTTGTCGTCCTGCAGAGGCAGCCCTCTCCGCCCATCCCAACCTTGCAGAAAAAGCTGGCAAATCTTGCGCCATCTAGGCCCTCCTCTGTTTTTAGCCAGCGCTCGTCTAGAACTCTGAGTAACTCATTGCAAAGACTGCAAATTTTTTCACATTTTGCCCTGTATGACAACTCTATAAATAAATAAAAATGCATTCACAGAATTGCTCAGTGTCAGCACCAAACCACCCACCACCCAATGAAATTCCCAGCCAGCAGGGTAAGATTTGTGCAAATTATAAACCTTTATTTTCCTGATCCCTGCCCTGCCTTCAGTCCCCTGTTGTGCTTCAGATGATCAACAGGAAGTGTTCAGAATGCTGTCAGCCTTACGTTGGTGTCTGAGGAAAGAGCGGTGACAACTGGAGGTTCAGATGGGTTGCACAGATTCACACGAGACCCACTACAATCTGGTGGTGCCTGACTGCAATCAGGTATTGCAGTCAGGCACCACTGAACAGCAGGGTAATGTGTGCAGGAATAAGATGCCAGAACAACAGGGATTTCTATCTTTTGTGCCAGGCTTAGAATCAGTCATTTAGAGACGCTGCTATGTTGAATTTAACCCAGTTAACCCCCAGATGTGGTGAGGCAAAGACACGATACTAACTCTGGGCTGTTAACGTGTGATCTTAATTTGATATTCGTAGTGAAGAATGTATTCAGTACAATGTTTTACAAGACATTTATTCATCTGTGCTTGTATTCAAGTTTACAGCAAATCATCTGAGAAATGCCTTTGAACTGGTGCCTGTTTCTGGGCTTTTCTTTTGTCACAAACTGCTCACAAAGAAGGACGAATGCTTTAGGAAACAAAAGCTTTGGAATGTATTCTGCAAGTACAGGTCAAACGTAATAGCCTCATTGTTTTATAGCAATGCTGAATTAACTTATGTCACTGCAGGACAGTGCAGCCAGTGGGGCTGATTGTTATAGTCACTGTGCACGACAAGAAAGCATTTGACATGGTGAACTGCTGCCACGGTTTTAGAGAGACGTCTGTTTGTTATTAGAAGTAGTTGTTCTGTTTAATTTGGGGTTTTTCTCCTTTGCTTCTGCGTAGAAGACGACCAATCTGCACATCGAGAAGCTGTCCTGTCTTCAGCTAGGAGTCCTTCTCCAGCTGCTGCACATGCTAACAGGCAAAACATCAGGGAGTAATACAAGCTTTTAATGCTTATGTGAACCACAGGCGTGCTTATAATGTATCAACCTGCAGTGAGACTGTAAAAGCAAAATCTTTCTTGATTTAATTTTCATTGCACAAATAATAACAGATTCAGGAATGTATTCAAGGAAGAGACTGGCAAAGAAAGAGTGGGATAGTCAGGGAGCTGAAGGAAGGAGTACTAAAAGGCTAGGTGCACAGCAAAGAGAGAGGTGTCACTGGCACAGGAAAAGGCTTGTAGTGAGTTGTATGTGAGGCTGGACACTAAGGAGAAAATGATTTTTAATGAATGGCAAGGCACATAAATTGTGCTGGAAGAGAGTAACCAAGTATAGAGATGGAAATGTGCTAATGTGAAGAAAGTGTGTTGAGAAGGGAGAAGGAGTACTTTGGACGAAAATTGAATTAGAGAAGGAAGTGAGGCAACTCTGAAGAGGATGGAGACGGGAGGCATAGAGAGGGTAGGAGTGAAGGCTATGATAAGGTGCGAAGAGAGTAACTGTGGTGCTGCATAAGAAAGTCCTGAGGGGCAGAGAAGTATGTGATGGGTTGAGATTACATCAGAGAGAGGCTCTGAGCCCCTTCTTGTTTGCACTGGTGATGGAGAGGCTGACAGATGAGATCAGGCAAGAGTCTCCGTGGATGATGTTTTCAGACAACCACAGAAAGGATTTGTGGATGTAGTGAAGGTGGACATGCAGGGGGTTGGTGTGACTGAGGAGGATGCTAGAAATAGAGAGATGGAGGCGGATGATCCACTGTAGCGACCTCTAAAGGGAGCAGCCGAAAGAAGAAGAAGCACAAATAATTCTAATCATGCTTTTCTTTTATTCTCAGTACTAAGCTATGTAAAGGAAGTCAAGGTTGTTTCCTCCTACAATCACTTTGGTCATGCTGTTCTTACAAGTGTGGAGGTGCCAGATGGTTTAGACTTGTTTAGATTGGTGCTCTGTCTCCCTTTATCCAAACTAAAACTTTGATGGGGTTTTTTATCTTCACTAAACACTTTTTTGCTTTGTGTTTATTATTGTGCTACTGCAAGTATTTCATATATTAGTCAGTTGATTGTTACTGTAGGGCAGCTCTAGGACAATCCTTGATGTGATGTAGCTTGCTTTTATCCAGCAGATACGACATCTCATGAGGAGGTTCGAACCCTGTACCCTGACCCTCCTGCTGACGCACAAAGTCTGGACATCCAGCAGCAGGCCCTTCTACGTGAACAACAGCACAACAGTTTCTATTTCTTTTAATATTAGAAGTCAGTTATTCATTAATGAATACAAATGGTGACTGAAGTTATTTAGACAGGACATTAAACAATAAACTTCCAATAAATTATGAACAATGTGTGACTGAATGTGTTCAGTGAAAGACTTTGAAAATATCGCAGCATAAAACCAGTGTAAAAGTACTCAGACTACTTTTGGGGGTATTTATTTGATGATGCAACCAGAAAATGTGCAGGTTGTGAGTTTAACATTTTCAACACTGGAGAAGAAGTACATGTACACAGACTAGCTAATGACAAACATTTTTTTTAAATTAACCTTTATTTAAACAGGTTGTTCATTTTTCTGAGCTTATCTGGTGTCCAGTTTCGGTGGCAGTAGCATAAGCAGAGAAGACCCAGACCTTACTCTCCCGAGCCAGCTCCTCCATTATTTGGGGGACACTGAGGCATTCTCTGCTGAGTGCTGTGATCTCCCCAACATGTCCTGGGTGTGTCCTGTCTGTCCTGGTGGGACATGCCTGGAACATCTCACCCAGGAGGCGTTCAAGAGGCACCCTTGTCAGATGCCTGAACCTCCTCAACTGGCTCGTTTAGATGTAGAGGAGTAGCAGTTAACTCGGAATGAGACAGACAGCACCTACTGCTGGGGTGGGCCTACAGGAGGGAGAGCTCATGTCGTCTCTTCAGGACACATCACTGGACCCCAAGAAGCTCTCCCCGGAGCTCCCTTTGGCTGCTGGGGTCGGCATACGTTCAACTTTAAAATCACTCTTGGTTCTTGGCTAGCTTTGTGTTAGCATCCTTTGTGTACTGATGCTTGCAAGAAGCTAAAGTTGCTTTGGCAGAATTTTCTTTCTCATATATGCACACATAAGGAGAGAGATGTTTTATAAGCTTTAGTCATCACCGTGCACTTTTCCTGATTCACACAAAATACAGCAATCTGGCACCTTCCCACAGGGTCTTGCACGAGTATTAAACATGTTCATTTGTGCTTTGGACTGTCACCAGATTTCTTCTAGAAGTTTCTTGCCAGTCAGCAACTATCTTGGCAACACCACTTGAGTTTGTGTGTTGCATGCTAACATCCTTATATGTGTAATAATACTAAAGCTTCAGCTTATGCACACACAAAAAACAAATATGGCTCCTTCGTGCAGGGTTTTCTGGTATGTTCATTTATGCTTCCCAATTAAAAAAGAAAAAAGAAAAAAAAAAAGAAGAAAAAGCAAAGTTCTTGCTTCTCAGCCACTGCGGCCACATCCTCACCGTTTTTTAGGCAGTTATATAAACATACTGTGAGTGAGTCATAAGCTTAAATACAATAGTTGAAGGAACAAAAACTTAATGTTTAAAAATACCAGTCAAATCTGATTAAAGTAAATAAATAATAAGTATACAATGTAGTTTTAAGACTTCTCAATGTTTCGTAACATTAATGTTCTATGAACTCGTGAGTCCAGAAATCTGAATGTCATGAAAAGTATTTATTATTCGTGTATTATTATTTTACAATACAAGGTTGTTTTTTCCTGATACTTCATGCAAACCACATTTCTCCAGGCCTGTCCTAATCAGCTTACTCAGTATCACTAGATCCAATGCTGCTCCTCCAGCAGAGCACACAAAAGTAGGAGAGACCAGAGATGCCATGGCTTAGTTAGGAGACTGTTTGCTTCAAGGCCACTAGAGGGTGCTGCCATAAAACTACAATAAATGAATTGACCTTTTGACCTGCTCACACTCTTTTATGCAAAACCCTGTTGATGTTACACACACACACACACACACACACACACAAAGAGATTCTAGGTCTGACCAACCGTGGGCAAAAAGATGACAGTCAATAAAATTCTAAAATTTTATTTATAAACACAATGAATAGTAGTTAAAAGTCCAGTGTCCCATTTAGGTACAAAGTAAAAACACACAGTCCAAGGCCAGAGCCAGCTATGCCACAAAGCCAGTTGCACTCCACACGTTGTTCACTTCAACAGGGGTAGCAATTGTCCTCTGAGACCCACCACCCTGTAAGTAGAAAGCCTGCACAGAGCGACAAAATAAGACAATTCACTATATAATTCACAGCCCATCCATCCCAAACATATCAGATCATTAGAGGTTTTGTCACATTACATACCTGCACTGAGAGACAAAATAACACAGCAGTGTTTGTAATGTGGGCTATAAGTAGACTAGCATATCAGTGCAATCAATTACACCTGCCTCCAATTAGTCCAGCCCTTTTACAGTCATTGACTGGGTGAGAAAACACGAGCAAATCAACCCAAGAGACAAGCAGGAAGACTCTCTGAAGGCTCCTGTGGCTGCACAGGCAGTCTTACAATTACGAGGTTGGAGAGTTGTTGTTTCAAAATGTTCACACTGATTTCACATGCTCATTAACTCACAACCAGCTGACCATATATATTTCTGCTGCTGAGCTGCTTTTTGATGGAGATTTTCTGAATTTATTTTGCTACCATAAGAGCAGACTCCATGCTGAAAGCATGTGCACTGTCACTTGCAATGAGTGGCACTAATGACGCTAAATTTAATTACAGGTCATGGACAGCCTTCATAAATGCTCATATTACTCACCCACACTGAATTCCAGCACAGGTTCATCTGGGTCCTGACTATTTCCTGCAAAGTAACACAAACGTCATCAGAACATTAAGTCAGAGAAACAACATTTGGAGCTTTTGTACATGATAAATTATACTGCAGTAGTAAAACAAAGTCAAGCAGCAGTACATTTATTAAAATCACCTTCAGCTGTAATATTTAAACTGATTTAGTGTCAATTTAGATTATGTTTAGATTAAAATGAAACTAGTACCCTTGTAATGTCTTTTTAAATTAGAGGTAAATATTTGTATATTTTTTACATAATATAATTATATTTACTGGATTTTCTCTCTATTGTAGTTTAGTATTATAGTTATTACTTGTTTTTTATTGACTTGTCTTGTTTTTACAATGATTTGCTCTGAATGCAGCCTTTAAAGAAAAGACTATCTGTTCAGTAACTATCCATCAGACTGGGTCCATGTTACCAGCCAAATGGGTAATAATTAAAGTAAGTTTTGAATTACGTATATTTGGGTGTTTAGGTGACACTTTTGCAAAAAAATATATATATATAATTAGGTTTAAAAGAACTAAACATGTATGTATTTAAAAACAATAAGTGTGTTAGAATTACTACAGCAACAGCTTGTAGCTCACTGTACTATTTTTGAGCACAACTTTGGTGCTTTTGCCTCATTTTTAAATCAGTGATCCCAGTAGCACAGTCTAAGCAGAGACCTCAGTGCTTGGCAAACAATCAATAGAATCAATATAATTATTAAAAAGAAACAAAATAAATGCCAACCATATAAAAAAAAACATAAACTTAAGGAAAAAACTAAACTTGATTTTGTGTCTTTAGGCTATTGTTAACAGCAAGCATGAGGTTAGTGCATATGTATTATTATTGGAAAGATTACTGCAAAGAAAAAAAGGTTGAACCAGGAGGGGGCGATATTGCTCTTCTTACCATGAGTTACATGCAGGCTATTACTTACCATGTCACTCACATTTATTTCACAAAACAGCTGAACCCACTTAATTCGATTTAATTGTATTTATGCAGAGCTGAATCACAACAACAGTCTCCTCGAGGTGGTATAGATTGTAAGGTAGAAAGTCTACAATTAAAAAGAAAAAACCTCAATACAGTGGGAAGGAACAACTCACTTTTAACAGGAAGCACCCTCTGGCAGAACCACGGTCAGGGAGGGGCGGCCCGCTGCGACCCTTTGGGGATGAGGAGACGAAAAAGGGGACAAAAGACACACTGTGGACGAGAGCCAGAGATGAACAAGAACTAATTATTGAATGCAGAGAGGTGTATAAACACATGGTGGGAATCCCCCAGCAGGGTAGTCCCAGGGTAACTAAGGGAGGATTCATGGTCACCTGATTCAGCCCTAGCTATATGCGTTGGCAAAAAGGTAACTTTGAAACTTAATCTTAAAAGTAGAGATAGTGTCCGTCTCCTGCATTCAAACTGGGAGCTGGTTCCACAGAAGGATGATCCCCTTCTACTTCTAAATATCCTAAAAACCACAAGGAAGCCCACAGTCTGAGAGCAAACTATCAAACTACGAGGTCTTTAAAATAAGATGATTATTCAAGACCTCATGTGTGATGGGAAGGATTCTGAATTTGATGCTGGACCCACAAATCATAAAAGAGAAACACTAACTCACACACACCAGAAAGTGCCAAGAATTATAATTATATGTAATTTAGTTTTGCGTTCCTTTATAATGCTTTCAACTATACAAATAAGACACTTCATGGGGGCGCCTGAGCCTTGTAGACACAACAAATACCGAACAAACCTCATGCGCCCTGTTGTTGACAAAACGATAAAAATGAATGTGTACTTCTGTCTTATTTAGGTCATTTTTGTAGTTTTTGTAGACAGACTACTGTAATTTCTCAATAAAATGTCGCTTATTATCGCTCACTCTCAAGAACAAAAACGTGAGTAATTTCCCAGTAGCTCACCATATTTGGGATCTTCTAACATCCACACTTCATGTTTAAACGGTGGTGCGGAGGCGGTGTACCGTCGCAGGCCGGATGTAGCATTCAGCGCGGTGTGCCTTTTTTTTCAGTTGCTAAGCAACAGATTTGTCCCGCCCCTTTCGTTATGACGAGCCGGGCCAGTCCTTTGACTGGTGACGTTTCTTTGTAACGTCACCTGACGTTACAAAGAAACCTTAAACCGACCTTATATATAGACCTGGCTGTTCAGTTGAAACGCATTCACACAGCGGGACAGCAGCGCTTTAAACGTTCAAACACGGAGTTTAACACAAAACAACATTTTAGACATAAAAAACAAAAAAGTGAAATGGCAAGCTCGAACTGTAACACAATGACAAATGATGAAACAGTTCAGACCAATGGGGATAATTCTACAGTACATGCTTTGGTATCCCTCTTGAATAACTTGTTCAGTAGTTTTTCGAACAAGCAGTGGGGAGAGCTTATCTCAGGCTATCCGGATTGCTTCACCGCTAAGCGGCTTGTAGGTTTTGTAGAGGACGTAATGGACCTGTGTGAACAGTCACTAGCAGTATCACCACTGAGGTCTTCCCAGAACTCCCCTGTACATGAAAACTGTTCTGTCCACACCACTACTGGCAAAACGGTTTTGTCACGTGTGAAATTTTTGGACGATTCTGCTGAGCAGGAGTTTGATACAGCACAGAATATAGATGCTAACAGCCAAGAAACAGCTAACACAGAAGAAAGCTGTCAAAATGCTGACCAACACAGTGCTGCAAAACCAGAAAACAATCCAATTCCAGATCCCCAGCAGCAGAAATCCTGTGTTGAACATGAAGCCAGCATCCCACCGTTAACAAACGTAAGTCAAACGGAGTCATATAAAAAGATACAGCATCACAGATCTTCTGTAGACTGTGAGCCACCTGAAAAAACAGACTTTGAAAGATGGTTAGAGACATTAATTCAGGCTGTGCTTTCAAAGCTTGGTAAACTTTTAAAGTGCCCTCATTCTCACCAAAAACGTTTGTTGGATCTACTCTTGGACAAATTCAAGGGGATGGATTTGCATTTAGACCGAAAAGTGCAGAATTATTTTGACTGCATTGCTAATGCGATTTTCACTGATATTTGTGACAAATTACATAAATTGTCACTAATATCATTGGAAATGGGGAGGAGTGGGGAGGAGGATTCAATGAATTTAATGGAACAACCAATATTTAATATCATAACTACTTCAGTATTCCAAGAACACCTGTTGGCAGTAACAGTTACTGATAGACTGGAATCATATGAAAAGAAAGAAAGATGCAGATTTTCAGTGGAAATCTTTGTGGAAGGACTGATTTCCCAGGTTTCAAAAAAATCAGGCACAGTCTTCAGCATTGAAAGTGCTGAAGCTATCTCCAACCGGCTTAAAATCTGGACTGAAATCAGGGCCGGATACGACAAAATCCCACCAGAGAAGTTCAAGAAACTCAGCGAGAGGGTTTTCAAATCCCTCTGTAAAAGATGGAAGCATGCAGCGGTTATGGTGACAATCTTGCAATTCAACTTCCAAGATCTTGATGAAGATATTGTTAAAACTTTCAAAAGAAAGATATTCCCAGAACCAAGTTGCATATCTAAGTGCTTCTCATCGGTGCGGGCATTTTTTGGGAGGTGTAAGGGAAGAAACAAAGTTTCCACTTTATAGTGACATCGTGATATCAACAGCAAAATATTTTCTAAAACTCACTGGACACTTTAAATGAGCTAGTTTTACATTTAGATCAGATCAAGTCATTTTTGAAATCCCCAGGAATGGTCGCGGCAGATGGCCACCCCGCCCTGAGCCTGGTTCTGTCGAAGGTTTCTTCCTCTTAAAAGGGAGTTTTTCCTTCCCACTGTCGCCTCGTGCTTGCTCAGAGGGGTTTGTTCTTTTGGGGTTTTCTTTTTAATACTGTAAGTTGTTACCTTACAGTGTGAAGCACCTTGAAAACACCATTGTTTCCTTTGGTGCTATACAGATTGAAGTGACTTGCACTGATAACATAACTAAGCTGGAACTTTAATTTAACATCAATAAAATTATAAAAATATTACATCTTGATTTCTGCTTGTTTTCATTGTCTGTGACTTAATGAATACAAATGTGTAATTTAACAGATTTTTTCTTTATGTTAGTCTGACCGGTGACTCCACGTTGGCCTTAGGTGTTGGCGCGGATACGCTGCAGCCCCTGAGCCATTAATGGCCCAGCACACTACAGTAAAAACAAAACAACAGCCATCTGTCCAACTAGGAAAGGAAAATAATAAACTGCCTCCTTGGAGGCAACCTGACCGACTGCAATCACTCTCAGGCAGATTGATGAAGATCTGCAAATAACTGTTGTCTAATTTATAAACGCAGACAGATTGCCAACACGTCTGTTCACAATAGAGGACTGTACTTACATGGTTGCAAACTGGTTGTTATCTTGCTTATATGAAAACATTGCTTTGGAGCAATGAAACTCAAACACATTCATTTTTAAAATGCTTCAAAATGAAATTTTGAAATATTTGGCTTTATGCTTTGAAAGTGCCGTTGTGAGTGGGAGTGTGAAATCCTTACTTGATGTGTTCCCTTTGCCTTTACTGTTTTCAGTTTTATCAGTTTTCAGTTTTATTTGTCATATGCAAGTTAGCACAGGGTCAACATTGCAATGAAATGTGTTTGACGAGCAGCAGTCACTCAGCAGCATGGTACAGTAGAAGAAAATATAATAAAATATAATAAAATAAAATAAAAAATAGAAAAATAGTAAAGAGCAAAATATTAGAAAGACGTGGTAAAAGAGAAAAGATGACTAAATATATATATATGTATCTATAAATATATGTACACTAGTGATTAAATAAGAAAATCTTGAAAAGAAATATGACGGGAGGTCAGATGGGATATTGCACAGGAATGAGCAGCAGAAAATTACAGTATTACTCAGACTTTTAATAGTCATATTGTCAGTTTTGGCCGACGGTCATGGGTCACTTCCACTAAAATAGCACGAGACTGGAGTAAAATGTACTTTATTAATGAGAACACATGGTGATACAGCAAAGAATCCAACCCTTCTGAAAAGCAAATGGCTTCCTGTTATACTCTACCTGATTCAGGTGAGCATCTGGAATAGACCAAGTCTGGGGGTCAGCAAACCAAAGGGAAACAAAACCCTCCCCATAAGAAAACCACTACAATATAACCAACACGTTCTCACTCCCAAAGCGTAACATTTTACGCTAGGTGACAAATCGTCACCATATTACGTTTTTGGCTACCCACCACGTTTCTAAATGACGACCTCGGAAAAAAGAGGAAATATGAGAACTGTCTGGACTGAATCTACACATGTTTGCCCTTTTTCTTCAAATCGCTTAGAAACACGCTATTTAACATCATTAAAGTCCTGGTTAAGGTCAGGAATAAGGTTATGGTCAGGGCTAGGGATAAGGTTAGGTTTAGGGCTGGAATACAGGGCTGGAACGTCTATTACCGCGGGAGCGTCATTGAACTGGATTCCAGCCATAGCCCGCCGCGTACCATAAGAACGCCGAAGGTCTCCTTTCACGTTCCTCAGGAACGCTGCGGGACGTGACAAAACGTCGACATGTTACGCCTCGGGAGTGAGAACGGGCTGATATAACACATCATAGACATATGAAGATTTGTAACAAGTCCTATAAATAACTCCATAACATATAAACGTCAGTCTCTTCTATATACATTAAAACAGCGGTCCCCAACCTTTTTTGCGCCACGGACCGGTTTATGCCCGACAATATTTTCACGGACCGGCCTTTAAGGTGTCACAGATAAATACAACAAAATAAAACTAGTACCGATACCGGAAAAAAAGAAGATTTATTCATAACACACGTGAAAGACCCAGGAAAACAGAGTTAACGATAAAAACGATAACAAAATAACGATAAAAAAATGATAAAAACTCTGAAAACCATACATTTCACACCCGAGCCTCATCTCTCGACCAAACGACGGTCCGTGGCCCGGCGGTTGGGGACCGCTGCATTAAAACACCTTAACCACAGTTAGGTTTCAGCCCTCGCTGACTCAGAACAAAGTAAGACAATCAGAGTTCGATTGGTTTTTGCTTGTGCAGGGGAAGCCTGGTCGGATTCTCAGAGTTGCAAGCTCTACACCCAAACTCAGACAACTCCAACTCCAGCCTCCACTCGCAGCCTTTTATTGAATGAAAACAGTTACACAACCGCCCATTGTAAACCCCATATGTTGTGTGGTAAAAGCTAAGGCACTGTGTGTGTGTGTGTGTGTGTGTGTGAAAACAGTTACACAACCGCCCATTGTAAACCCCATATGTTGTGTGGTAAAAGCTAAGGCACTGTGTGTGTGTGTGTGTGTGTGTGTGTGTGTGTGTGAGTGAGAGAGAGTGTATGTGTGTCTGTATACGTGACTTCCTGCTTACAAACGTTTTAACCGCATCTCTAGTCATAAAAGGGTCATCTCCCCTCAACCTCGTATATGGCTTAACCTCTAACAGTCCACCATTTACATGGTGAGCCCATAAAGGGCAGGAAGTGAACATTCCTTACCAAATAAGGAAACCAGAATCTTATATAGATTGTGCCTGCAGTTGAAAACTATAGCTAGTAACATCCCCAACATCCTACATGTGGGGGAGGAACAGAAAATATCTGAACATACAGTTCAAGACAAGGTCCAAGCACAATAATGACAACTTTTAACAAAATCACTCCAACACACACTCCCCTAGCCTGGCACATTGGTTTTCTCCAGGAGCTCATAAGCAGGTGATTGAGCTGCTTTTACTCTTTACAAAGTGAGTACTGTTAACACTTCTCTTTTTACATATACAACTAATTTAGGTTACAGACAAATGATTAAATGTGAACAGCTCTAACACGGGTTCTTTTCCTGACACAGGTAGGATGGCCAGTCCCCCTGTCTCTTCACCTTTAACGAGTCACTTAAATAACAACCCAAAAAGCCTAATAAAGAATCACAATCAACCAGTGTGTGTTTTTCTTCATTACGGTTTTTAAATACAAATCAGTCAGTCAATTAATAAAAATACAAGTAAGGGTAATGGAACCCCTGGTCTCCATTACACACATAAATACCATAAAGACACTAAGTCGTAGAGCTCTGAACTCTTTGCTTCTATGATATTTACACTTCTTCTTGGCCTTCTCCTTCACTCTGAGTCACTCCAGGATAAACGCATCAGCTCAGACATACAATAATTAAAATATGTGTAGGTGACCGTTTGGCAGAAGACGATGTCGAGGCGGTACTGCAGTGACACGTCCGTGGCTATCGTCGGGGCGGTGTCCTGCATCAGAAGGAAGTCAATAGACTTCTTGGCTTTGTTGCTCATCATGGCGCTGTAGTCCGTGGGCGTGGCCTGCAAAAAGTGTAAATAAACCATCAGAGACCAAACACAAATATGCCTTCCAACCACTAGTTTAGACAACATCTTGCAAAGAGTGTGTATTTCAGAGTGCAGTTGTTTTTAAATTTGACAGAAACAGAAATAAAGACGGAAGAGAAGGACAACAGGGAAAGCAGAAGCACCGACACACTGAAATCTTTTAGGGTCAAGCTCCAGAACTAGCCACAAATCCTGCTGGAAAGAACCTAAAAATACTTAAAAATACTTGCAGAGATCGAATGGAGCCGTTAACGCAAAAGCCTGGTGTCAGGCATGTTCTTTAATAAATAAGAAACGAGCTGATATGTTACAGACCCCAGTCTTTACGTAAAGAAAAAGCTGACATTTAGAGCGGTCTCGCAGCAGATTTTAAAACAGTGACACTGATTTGTGGGGTTTTTGGGCACAAATTTGAACCTTTTTGTTTTATCCATGTCCTTGAACACAGCTCGTGACTTGGGCGCTTTCATATGTACACAGCAAAATCGCCAGTGTTAAATTGACACTGTGAGTGTTAAATTTAACACTAGAAAAGTGTCTATATGTGTCCACTCTTTTGAGTGTTAAATTAACACTTTTCAAAGTGTTATATTTTTAACAACGAGCTAGTGTTATTTTAACACTGCACAGAGTTAAAAATTAACACTGAGTAACACTGACCAGTGTCAAAAATATTCTACACTGGTGTTAAGTGTTAAAAATTAACACCGAATAGTGTTGGTGGTACTTTACACTAGCCCTGGTGTTAAAAAATTCAACTCTGAATAGTGTTAATTTTCTAACACTAACACTAGTGTCAGTCAAATCATTAATACCACCAGATTACAATAAACTCCCATTAATCTCTGATATCTCTACTGCTACAATTAACCCCCAACATCCACCCATTACAAAGAAATACAAGACATTAACGTTCCAAAATACTTTGTATTCAGATACACCACAAGTAAACAAGTCATACAAAATTACAGTATGGGACAATGTACATTTTGTCATCAGTGCCATTTGAAAATTGCCTATCATAAGGTCTATAGTACACCAGATCATCTACAGAGATCAGTGCAAAGACATCTAATCCATCCTCAATAACAAATGCATTTAAGTGATCATTGAAATATACTGTTGAGACCTTACAAGTTAGAAGATAAGTATTGAAATCGCTAACAATTATACTGACAATCTTACTGAACAAAGGCATCTCATTTTCAACACCAGAACAAACATACATCCCAACTTGATATTCTGTACCATAACTTTTGACCCAGGAAGTTGTAGAAACAATAGAAGAAACATCAAACATTTTATTCAGTGCTTCACTGCCTTTTAAGCTGCTGGCCAAGACTTCATTAATGGGGCCGAACTGTAATCTTTTAAAATAAAAATTTTCAAAATGAAAGGCTAATTGATTCTGATGTTTTTTTACTAGTGTTTTTGTGATATTTTTAAAGTTCTTTACAGATCTTTTGAAGAACTTGTGCTTTGCTTCAAATCTCATGCACCACATATGTATGAGTGGCCCAATTTTTCTAATGCAGCGTGGGTAATGGATCATTAGGTGGTGCTTTGGAATCAAATTCCGTTCTGGAAAGAGAGATTTGAAAGCCTTGTGATGATCGGCAATCAGATGTTTCAAATAGCAAGTCATGCCATGAGTTATAATGGATGAAAAAACAATGTTCACAATTTGAACTAACAAAAGTAGCAAGTTCCAATGTCCATCATTTCTGCAAACGATATCTCCAAAAATCAATGGGCTATTCCGCAAAAGACACCATGACTGCACAGCATTAAGCCCAAGATCTTTGCTGTTGTCATCCAGTTTTAGCCCACCTGGCCTGTTCCTTCTCTGTGCATATCCGTAGTTAAAGCTTATAATTCTCTGTGACAATGAATTCAAGGATATCAAAGAGGTCTTAATCAAGTACTGAAACACAAGCTTTAACTCATACTGCACCACTCCCTCTAGTAGATCATGCATTATGTCTACAGCATAGTTGTCTGAAATATGGAACAGCCGAAGTGAATTGAGTAAACAATTTCTTTTTACACCAAATGTTGAGGCCAAAGCAGGATTTTGTTGAATGGCACCACAGTGTTTGTAATGAAGTTCTTTGGAACGCAGTGTTAAGCCTACATGATCTTCACTAAAAACTGACTGCAACTCTGTCTTATCAGTTAAACAAAATCTACAACAATAGTTTGCACTAAATGATTCAACAAAACCAAAAATGCTATGTAAAGCCAAGTTGTCACCTGTAATCTGAAAAAGCGAACCTCTCACAGGTGTGGCTGAAAAGGGCACTTGCATTCCTTCAGTTTCTAAAATCTTTAGATCATCAACAAGTGGCTTTAGGATAGGATCAAACCCATATTTTTTTAAGTCTTCTGAATGAAAAAGGGCTACAAGATGAATGTTCATCAACACAGAATTTAACTCTGGTGGCAAATTTCTCAAAACAAAATAAATACAACCAAGTTTGTGCACCCCCTTTTTTGAGCCTAAAGGATTAGCAGTTTCAAAATCGTCATAGTAGAGCTGGATCTGGAGAGCATGTTCTTGTTGTGAGAATAAACTGTGATTTTTGAAGTAGGAGCCGTCATTTAAATCTCTGTACAATCCCTCCATGTTTAGTTTTTTTTTCTGGAAACTGCTACAAAGTTCACTGTTTCGAAACATAGATGAAAGGGATCCCATGATAGGAACGTACATGAATTTATCATTGACAGGAACTTGCCTGTATGTCCCTGTTGTTCTATCTTTGCGTACATCAAAACGCACACCAAGAACATGCTCTATGGGTTCAACTATTTTCCATTTTTGCTCAAAATATCTTATCCTTTTAGATTCTGTGTTAAGACATGAAAATGGATTTTCAAGCTGATCAAAGCAATCCTCAACTTTTTCTAAGGTTTCTCTTGATGTATCAGTTGACAAACAGTCGACAACAGATTGTTTTGCATGTGCATGGATGTCATTAACCAGTTCCTCCAATGAACCAACTAAACACTGTACAGTACTTTCAGGAACTCCTGATGATTGTACTTGAGCAATAACAGAGCTGCACATGTTCAGTATTTGCCTTTTTTCAACTGGAACCGGTGTAGTTATTGTCATGGGATGAGCCACATTTACAGGCTGTGAAACAGAGGTTCCATCGTTAGGTACAGGCTCAAAATTGTTGATGACCTCAGAGTGAACGCAGTCTCCATGTGCTCGGAATAAGTGCCGCTTGTAACCAGAGTACGTGTGAAAGATAAATGAACATCCAGGCTCTCCACAGGTCAAACGTAAAAACTTTCCTGGGTACAAACCATGCTGGAACTTCAAATGTCTAAATAACACTGAGCAACTTGTGTGGTGTATCTTGCAAATGTAACAGATGAACATTTCCAGTCAAAGTGCTGAATAGTGGATATCTTTAAACCGTACAGTGAAGACTTCCTCTTGTTTCATTGACCCGAGGACTGTCCTTCACGCTGCCAACATCAATGCCATACACTTGATGGTCTGGATGAATGTGTAGAAGTTGTCCAATGCCTTATCAAAGGACACGGCAAATTAAAAAATGTGCCTTGAAAAGTTTTGCCTTGTCAAAACCTGCATCTCCCATCTGTGTCACACAGGGAATGACCTTTTGATCTAGGACAATGTAGAAACTTTGGGTAGAAACTTTGGATGATGTTCTTTCTTTCTCCAACCCACAGGACGAATGGCTGAGTGGGGCCAGCCTTAAGAAAAGCCTCTGTGCTACCTCCCACCTGAGGGAGAGAAAGAAACCAAGTGATTCACATTAAACAAAATTGATAATCTGATGTTGAGGCATTGCTGTTTGAAATTATGACAATATTAAAATGTTTCACTCCGCGCGCACAATTATTTTTGTTTCAATGTGTACATTTAGTTTTAATAGAAACAATGACATGTCAGTCCTGCAACACCAAGCTTGTCTGGGATAGATACATCTGCTGCAGGTTGGATCACCTTGCCATCTTAAAATATCAGCCGTTGATAATTTGCATCTGTTCTCATCAAAAGAGAAATATACAATTCTAAAAAGCATACCTTGATGAATTTCATTAGGTGGTGAGCAGCATCTGATGTGCTAATCTTTGAAGACGTCCTTCCCTTAGATGATGGAGTGAAGTGAAGCAGCAAAAGAGGGCAGCCGCCTCGCAGTCCCAAACTACAGAATAGAAATTAAGATCATCACAATTACTGTCATTTAAAGGACCACAGCAGTCATTTTTCCACGTTATGTAATACCATGATGACATTTTAGACACCTGATAATTTTTCTAATAAGGCAGTTTTCCAGCGCCTTGGTATAAAAATTCATTTCTAGAGACTTAAAATCTTCTGGCCACCAAGTGAAGTAGATATCGAGTCATAACAATAGTAAGATTATGTAACTTTTTTTGTGTTCAAACTACATTAAATGTCATTTCAGGTTTAACATGTTTGTAAGCTTGTTTTCATACCATACAGAAATGAGTGATATATTGTGTTGTGGGAATTAAGCAAATGCTGTAAAGGCATGCAAAATCTACCATTTCCAACTTACACTTACCAGCCTCGTTAGAGTAACGCTGTGCAGAAATGAGCAGCTCATCCAATTCTGTACTCTGGGACAGATTTTTGCAATCTTTGATGATCCTTGGCTTGAAGAATGTTGGCCACTTTGCAAGGAACTTACCAGACACTTCCTCCCCAAAAAACAGCATTGTGAAGTCTTGGTCAATCTTAAACACAAAGTGTAACAACAGAAACAACACATTAACAAGAAAACAAACAAAGGAACCACAAAGCAGTCATTAAATTATTTTATGCCTTACCAAGCCAGGTGTATCCAGAAATCTTGGGAAAAGGTTCAGGACAGTAGAAGCTATGGCAGGTTCTTGAACCACTTTTTGCCTATGTTGAAATGTCACCTTCATGTTGTCTTTGACATGTTTCATGTCAGTTGAGTGCCTCTTCCTTGCATTTATCACCTGACAACGGCCTCACATTTGAACACAAGTTGCGAAGAGTCTTGGGGCTGTCTTGAAAAGCTGACTTTGATTAGTTCATCTCTTCTCGGGAACCAGCATATCACCACCTGCCAAGAGTAAAATAAGGTCCAGCATATAACACCATTTCTTTGCAAAATATCTAGCATGTCTAGTCCCTTTAGACTGAGTTAAAATTAATTTTGTTAAGAAAAACATCCTTGATCCATTTTTTAAGTAGTACAAGCTGTGTAACATGACTGCAATACAGTATTCTCTCAACTATCACAGGGGTTAGTAGGAACCATATTTCTATTTTATTATTTTTTATATATTTTAAGCGATAAAAACCCTCCCCACAAATATTCCTGACAATGTAGCGTTTGGTTTGTTCGTTTTTAAATTTCAAATATTGTATAACAAGACAAAACTGCAAATATGAACGCATCCCCCCCTCTCCCTCTTAACTAACCGATGCCTTTAATTGAACTACCAAATTAACACAATGGTCCTCTCTTTCTGGTCAGACACTTTGCAGCACTTCTGCTGTAATTTTATTCATATTTAACAAAATAAAAATGCAGAAATAAGTGTACACATTAGTTTTTGACTCTCACTGAACTAACAAAGCCAATCCCTCCACATGTTTGTACTCTCTTGTTACCTCGGCCAGGTCCGCGGCTCTGAACCGTGGTAATGACACCTCTGGCCAATACGCTGGGTTGTCGGGCTTGTAGCTTTACTGTCAGCGAACACAGTGTACAGTCGAATCTTAACAGCTTTCTTACAACCAGGCACTCATTTTGGCGGCAGTGGTTATTATTATATTTACATGCTCTCTTCTTCCATTTCTCATCGGTAACAGCTCTTACTTTCTCCCTCTCTCGCGCTCAAACACACAACGGGAGGGGCAGTTCCACACGTTCTCCCCGCAGCACGGACTACACTACCCATGAGGGCCGGTAACACTCTGCCCTCATTGCCTTTATATTAAATCATTTTTGGCTAATGACAAAAAAAAAGTCACTTTAAGGGCCAAATTGCATTATACTTCTTCACCTCACCTGACGTGGGTCGCAAGTGGCCTTTGGCCCACGAGTGGCCTCTGGGCCGCGAGTTTGAGACCACTGACCCTAAGGCTTTGGCAGTTTAATTCGGAAATAAATAAAAGGCATTTAATAAAAACTGTGAAATATATTAACATGTAATATTCATTACAGTCTGCCAATAGCCAGATTATGCTAAATGAATATTAGGAAAGAAACTGGTACTTTGCCGAGTTCTAGCTAGCAGTAGCCCAGCTTAACAAAAACAGTTAAAATTCAAATATGACACTTAAAGATGATGTATTTTGATATAAATACTATTTCTTTTACTAGTTATCATGTTACTTGTTCTAACATCAATCTAAAACTTAATATTTAACCGAATAAAACTTACCGCATCAGCAAGAAAAAATGGCGACCGAAGATTCTGGATTGCGAAGCTCCACAGGAAATGAAGGTGTGGTCTAATTTAACACCCACAGTGTTAAAATGCAGTAACGACTAAAATCTACACTTACACTTTTCAGGAATCAACTCCCGATGTGTTATTTTAACTCGATTAAGTGTTGAACTAACTCGGAACTCTGTTGAAATCTACTAACACTGAAAAATCAACACTGGCATTTTTGCTGTGTACCGATTCATTTAGGTTTGTGCACTGAGGCCAGATTTAGGTATTAAAAACGAGTCAGTCATAACACTTCTTACATTAGTTAAAAAGCTGAGCTTACACTAAACCAACATTTAAATTTCCCCTTGTGGGACTAATAAAGGTATATCATATCATATCATATCATATCATATCATATCATATCATATCATATCATATCATTACTAAAGTATTGCTGCAACATTGTAAAGACAAAGATGACACACAGACCAGACATAAAACACTGAACACTTTTTAAAGACGAGTCATTTAAGAGTATTTTCTCATAGAATAAAGTCGGCTGATATGGTGAAGGAAAAATCTGCTCACGAATCCTCCAACTTCTTAAAAGTAAGGAGTGACCTGAGCTGGAAATCAACATGAGAGGGATGACTCAAGAAGAAGAAGAAGCAACAAGAAAAGAAAAACAGAGTTCAGAGTGTAGTTAAGATATCAAGCTGTATCCACAATGTGTGCCAAGAAACTAAGCTTGTCTGTTGTCATGCTAAAGAAATAAAAAATCTGGAATCAGAAAACAGCCAATAACTGCTGATCAACTCACCCACTCCTCTTCGTGCCAGTCCACGTGCAGTGACGACTGGCTGTTGTGACCGCTGTACTTTGCTCTCAGCGTATCCTGGTCATTGCGGAGCACTACTTGTTCAGACTCAGCGGAAGGAGAAGCTTTGGTTGCGATGTACTCGTACTGCGTTCAGGGCCTAAATAGCTGAAGCTAGCAGCTTGCAGCCGCACACTGCCACCAGCTGACGGGTCTGAAAGGAAGAGGGTATGAATGAAATATGAAGCGTCCCCACGTAACGTCAAACACTTTTAGTACCTTGTCAACCAGACTGGCGAGCGTCCACTCCAGTCCGCTGGCCGATTGGTCTTTGGCAGCTTGAGACAGCCTCTCTGCGTAATAGCTGACCTGAGTCTTCAGCGTGTTGACGTAGGCGATGATCTCTTTGGCTCGGACAGTGTCCTGGGGTATGTGGATGATGACTGAGCTGGAGAGGGCACTACTGCAGGGAACAAAGACACACCGACACATCTGTATCCGAGCTGGGACTGAGGACACTCACCAGCCACTTTATTAGGTACATGTGTTCAAAAGCTTGTGGCAGCAATTTAGTGCATTTAGTCAAATAAAGACAATAGAGTGGCCTGCAGGTGTATATTTTTGTAATGTTTCTGTCTTATGCCTGAAATATGCTTCAGCAGGAAATATACGCTGTAACTGGAAACAACAGCATGATGGACCGGTTTAGTGTTAAGAGGTGTTACATCTGAAGTTAGAACGTAAATTTCCTGCAGAAATCTAAATCAAGCTTCAGAGGTACTGTTCCAAAAATATAGGGAGGGACGTTACCCACCAGATGTAAAAACAAACACTGTCTGCATGCACATGCCTGCTCTCAATGAGCCTAATCGTGGCTGCAAGTCACCGGGCCGTTTAACCTGCAGTTAATTGCAAAGGTAAGAAGTACATGGAAATACTGTTAAATGCTGTTGCTGAGGACGTGAATTTAAATTGTTACTCAATGCTGATACTTTATGTAGCTTTCTTACAGTATTTTCCAGATTCCGGTAATAAACAGAGTCAGATTTAGGGAGACTAGTCTTCTTCTTCTGGCATTTAAGGCTGAACGGGGAGTTGTGGTATAAAAACGTATAGTTTTGTAAAGTTGGCACAGTTGCTCAAATTAGCCAAGCATGATCGACCTTTTTAATCCCCAACCTGCTGGCAGAAATGTCCACCTATTAAAAAACACATATCTCTCTTCAGAACTATGACGCCTAAATAAAAAAACCTTAGTTTATATGGTGAAAAATTATTTGAGAGAATCTTGAAGAGCTGCTGCTCCTCCACATCGAAAGGAGCCAGATGAGGTGGTTCGGGCAACTGACAAGGATGCCCCCTGGATACCTCCTGGGCGAGGTTTTCCGGGCAGACCCAGGACACGCTGGAGAGATTATATCTCTCGGCTGGCCTGGGAACGCCTTGGTGTTCCCCCGGATAAGCTGGAGGAGGTGGCTGGGGAGAGAGGTCTGGGCTTCTCTGCTTGGGCTGCTGCCCCCGCGACCCGGCTCCGGATAAAGTGGAAGAAAATGGATGGATGGATGAATGAATCTTGAAAATGAACAAGTCTTCCAGTACAGAGTAAAATGTGAGAGTGAAAATATTGCGTGTACTTAAAACCCCTGGAGGGTCTTGGGTCGATTTGTGGCTATTTTCAAATTTTGATTACATGCCATTTGCACAGTGTTGAATGGACTATAGCCAAATTCTCCAAAAAAAAAGTTTGATATGATTTTATTTCAAAATTCAAGTCTGACTTCCTTCAATTAGCTTCAGTGGCTAAGCTACAGACAAACTTACACTATTGTGCTTAGTGGTCGATTTGTGCCCCATTGAAACCCATTATAAACGCTATTTTTCACTGCAAATTAATTATGGTCAAAGGGATCGTTGATGTTTAGCGTTCATTTTCATTTTGCAGGACGGGCCTTAGAGTTGTAATTTTTTTATTTGTCCACCGGGTGGCGCCCTTGCTCCACATTTGACCCCGGGCTGGAAAACAGCGGGCTGCTTAGATAGACCTGCGGGAAATGAAGCCTCATTTCCGGCGTGCAGCAGCGGCTTCGCCCGCTGATCGGGCGGGACAATTTTTTGGTCCCTAGGACCGTGAGAGGGTACTTTTTTTTTTTTTTTTAGTCAACAGGAAATGACGTATTTGTTGTCACGTGGTATCGGGCGTGTGTGCTGGAAAAGCGGGTCCCCGGTGATCGTGCCCCGGTAACAATGGCGTGTCCAGCGGGGTGGCCTGGGGGGGCACAGGCCACCCCCCAAACCAGACTGGCCAGCCCAGGTGCCACCCCAAAGGCAAAACAATAAAATTCAATCAAATATCAAATGTCCGATTATGTTTTCACGGTGACGCTCAGATATCCGAGTGTAAGTGAATGCAGCATCGCTTCTGCGCTATGCGCATCACGTTAGCAAAGGTAGGAGAGCCAAGCGCAAAAGATGGCACTGCAGGAAACAATTTTTCGGTGAAAGAAAATGAGGACAGAATAAATGTCCCGGTAAGTAATATCAAGTTTGTTGAGTTTAGTAAACTTCGGTGAAATTAGAATACCAAGGAAAAAAATAACACTTAAAGAATTATTGCAGCTGTGGAATATTTCAGACAGTAGGCTACTGAGGGCAGCTAACATAAGAGTTATGCGTTATAAGATATAATCTAAGTCGTAACATTGCTGTATGGAGCTGCAGATTTGGTTGCAGGTTAACATAGCTGGACTGGCCATCGGGCATACCGGGCATATCCCCAGTGACTTATTTTTTATTTTTTTTGTAATGGCATGAACAATGAGAGGTGGTGGATTGGCCAGATGCAGGTCGATGTGTAGAAATAACTCCGTTGTTTGGTGGTGACTATGACGGGGCTTCCACAGAGGCAACAGGTGGATGAGGGAAGGGGAGGCAGGAGGAGAGACCCGAAGCAGCCACCAGTCCGAGTGTCAGGTGAACTGAACTTCAGGTAAGAAGTTATGACCTGCAGTCTATCTGGGTCAGATATAAACCAAGTTTAGGTGGAGTTTATTTTCATGTTGCTGACTTTTTACTGTCAGTTGCAATAACTCATACTGCGTTCTAGCCAGTTTGACGGAGTTTTTATACAGCTGGGTGGGTGCTATGATGTTACTGATAGTGAACTTTATTTTATTCATAAGGTTAGTAGAGTTGCCAACGGCTCCTTAAAAAAATGGAATGGTCCCTCATTCAGAGAAAATATTACACGTTTCGTATTGAGCTGAGAAGAGACGCAGTTTGTCCCGGACTTTAGCTAGAATGGAAAAAAGACACAAAGCTGGATTTATTCTGTCTTTATGCTGCACAGCTGCCTCTTCTCTCATTCTCTCCCCCTCCCTCTCCTGTTGCTACTTCAATCATGAAACTGATCAATGATCAGCTGATCGGCTTTTCTCTCTTGTTTATCGCCCACTTTGCGCCAGAAAGAGGAAACCAGCAGATGTTGCGCTAAACAACAGCAGCACGTTTAAGCTTGATCGGCTGTTGTTAGAATGTATTTAATATTAATTTCTAGTATCAGCTGATGTTTGCTGGAGCCACAGCTGTAAAGCTGCTGGTCATGATGTCTGTTTAGATATGTGGTGAGAGGGAAACATGAAGATGAAACCAGGAGATGTCCTTACTGAACCATCAGAGCTGAACAGGTGATGGAGAAACAGGTTTACCTTTTAGGTGACATGAATGAGTTGAAGGGAAGTTATGAACTGTTTCTGAGAGACAAATAACACCAGGATCCTTTTTTATGTAGCAGACAGCTGGTAACTGTGCAGGGGCGGGTCTAGCAAAGTTTTGCCAGGGGGCCAGGTAGGGCATTAACAGGGAAAGGTGGGCACAAAGAAATACTTTTCTTTCTTATTCTCATTTAAAATACCTAGTTTTTATTAAATAATTATCTAAATCTTACAACCAAAGTTTTTATCTGACGTAAAATGTATAGAAATCATACATATACCAACAAGACTGTACATCACTGTCACAACAGGGTTTGTTTTCAGTCAAAGTCTTTATGGCTTTACTACCTGGTGGGTCGGTCTGTAGTAAAAATGCCCAATTCTTTTGTCCCAGTCCAGCCCTGCAGGTTAATACTGGCAGTGTCACCATGCCAGCTGACTGTATTTTATCATCAGCCAGTGTTGTTCTTTATCAATATTACCAAAGTTTACGATAAGGCAGCATAGAAAGTATTTACTTGCTTTCAGGTTTCATTCAAATGTTAGTCTTTTCAGTTGTTTCCCCACTTTTTTCCTGTTTCAAAATCAAACACCAGTTTGTGAGAAGATTATCTTCTTTTTTTAACAGGCAGATAAAGTTTTGCATTGGCATTGGCTAATTTGTCAATTGTTTGTTACAAATGTTCGTATTTTAATATTCAAAAATGTTTTTGCCCAAAACATATGTGCACTATATGTCAGTAAAAATACTATGCAAATATTGTTGTCCTTGACTGCTGAGTAAACACTGACAAAGCACTGATTGTATCTCTTGTACTTTATCAACGCAGTATCTAAAAACTTTGCACCGTAGTGGTTAAAATCTCATTCTAATAAGAGTTAAAAGTGCATTTGGTTATTAGGTTTATAGGATTATTGAATTATGGTTAAGGGTTGGTAGAATTTTTTTTTAAAACATTATCTGCCAATTAAATCTGCCACCCTTCTCCAAATCTGTGCCCCTACCTGGCCCCCCCAACAAAAATTTTCTAGACACGCCACTGTACACAGATGGTCTGAATTTGTGAAGCGAGTGGTATCGCATTTATCGAAGTCGGCTCCTCGTTGTTTTTTCTAAGCCACGATTAGGCTCATTGAGAGCAGGCATGTGCATGCAGACAGTGTTTGTTTTTACATCTGGTGGGTAACGTCCCTCCCTATATTTTTGGAACAGTACCTCTGAAGCTTGATTTAGATTTCTGCAGGAAATTTACGTTCTAACTTCAGATGTAACACCTCTTAACACTAAACCGGTCCATCATGCTGTTGTTTCCAGTTACAGCGTATATTTCCTGCTGAAGCATATTTCAGGCATAAGACAGAAACATTACAAAAATATACACCTGCAGGCCACTCTATTGTCTTTATTTGACTAAATGCACTAAATTGCTGCCACAAGCTTTTGAACACATGTACCTAATAAAGTGGCTGGTGAGTGTCCTCAGTCCCAGCTCGGATACAGATGTGTCGGTGTGTCTTTGTTCCCTGCAGTAGTGCCCTCTCCAGCTCAGTCATCATCCACATACCCCAGGACACTGTCCGAGCCAAAGAGATCATCGCCTACGTCAACACGCTGAAGACTCAGGTCAGCTATTACGCAGAGAGGCTGTCTCAAGCTGCCAAAGACCAATCGGCCAGCGGACTGGAGTGGACGCTCGCCAGTCTGGTTGACAAGGTACTAAAAGTGTTTGACGTTACGTGGGGACGCTTCATATTTCATTCATACCCTCTTCCTTTCAGACCCGTCAGCTGGTGGCAGTGTGCGGCTGCAAGCTGCTAGCTTCAGCTATTTAGGCCCTGAACGCAGTACGAGTACATCGCAACCAAAGCTTCTCCTTCCGCTGAGTCTGAACAAGTAGTGCTCCGCAATGACCAGGATACGCTGAGAGCAAAGTACAGCGGTCACAACAGCCAGTCGTCACTGCACGTGGACTGGCACGAAGAGGAGTGGGTGAGTTGATCAGCAGTTATTGGCTGTTTTCTGATTCCAGATTTTTTATTTCTTTAGCATGACAACAGACAAGCTTAGTTTCTTGGCACACATTGTGGATACAGCTTGATATCTTAACTACACTCTGAACTCTGTTTTTCTTTTCTTGTTGCTTCTTCTTCTTCTTGAGTCATCCCTCTCATGTTGATTTCCAGCTCAGGTCACTCCTTACTTTTAAGAAGTTGGAGGATTCGTGAGCAGATTTTTCCTTCACCATATCAGCCGACTTTATTCTATGAGAAAATACTCTTAAATGACTCGTCTTTAAAAAGTGTTCAGTGTTTTATGTCTGGTCTGTGTGTCATCTTTGTCTTTACAATGTTGCAGCAATACTTTAGTAATGATATGATATGATATGATATGATATACCTTTATTAGTCCCACAAGGGGAAATTTAAATGTTGGTTTAGTGTAAGCTCAGCTTTTTAACTAATGTAAGAAGTGTTATGACTGACTCGTTTTTAATACCTAAATCTGGCCTCAGTGCACAAACCTAAATGAATCGGTACATATGAAAGCGCCCAAGTCACGAGCTGTGTTCAAGGACATGGATAAAACAAAAAGGTTCAAATTTGTGCCCAAAAACCCCACAAATCAGTGTCACTGTTTTAAAATCTGCTGCGAGACCGCTCTAAATGTCAGCTTTTTCTTTACGTAAAGACTGGGGTCTGTAACATATCAGCTCGTTTCTTATTTATTAAAGAACATGCCTGACACCAGGCTTTTGAGTTAACGGCTCCATTCGATCTCTGCAAGTATTTTTAAGTATTTTTAGGTTCTTTCCAGCAGGATTTGTGGCTAGTTCTGGAGCTTGACCCTAAAAGATTTCAGTGTGTCGGTGCTTCTGCTTTCCCTGTTGTCCTTCTCTTCCGTCTTTATTTCTGTTTCTGTCAAATTTAAAAACAACTGCACTCTGAAATACACACTCTTTGCAAGATGTTGTCTAAACTAGTGGTTGGAAGGCATATTTGTGTTTGGTCTCTGATGGTTTATTTACACTTTTTGCAGGCCACGCCCACAGACTACAGCGCCATGATGAGCAACAAAGCCAAGAAGTCTATTGACTTCCTTCTGATGCAGGACACCGCCCCGACGATAGCCACGGACGTGTCACTGCAGTACCGCCTCGACATCGTCTTCTGCCAAACGGTCACCTACACATATTTTAATTATTGTATGTCTGAGCTGATGCGTTTATCCTGGAGTGACTCAGAGTGAAGGAGAAGGCCAAGAAGAAGTGTAAATATCATAGAAGCAAGGAGTTCAGAGCTCTACGACTTAGTGTCTTTATGGTATTTATGTGTGTAATGGAGACCAGGGGTTCCATTACCCTTACTTGTATTTTTATTAATTGACTGACTGATTTGTATTTAAAAACCGTAATGAAGAAAAACACACACTGGTTGATTGTGATTCTTTATTAGGCTTTTTGGGTTGTTATTTAAGTGACTCGTTAAAGGTGAAGAGACAGGGGGACTGGCCATCCTACCTGTGTCAGGAAAAGAACCTGTGTTAGAGCTGTTCACATTTAATCATTTGTCTGTAACCTAAATTAGTTGTATATGTAAAAAGAGAAGTGTTAACAGTACTCACTTTGTAAAGAGTAAAAGCAGCTCAATCACCTGCTTATGAGCTCCTGGAGAAAACCAATGTGCCAGGCTAGGGGAGTGTGTGTTGGAGTGATTTTGTTAAAAGTTGTCATTATTGTGCTTGGACCTTGTCTTGAACTGTATGTTCAGATATTTTCTGTTCCTCCCCCACATGTAGGATGTTGGGGATGTTACTAGCTATAGTTTTCAACTGCAGGCACAATCTATATAAGATTCTGGTTTCCTTATTTGGTAAGGAATGTTCACTTCCTGCCCTTTATGGGCTCACCATGTAAATGGTGGACTGTTAGAGGTTAAGCCATATACGAGGTTGAGGGGAGATGACCCTTTTATGACTAGAGATGCAGTTAAAACGTTTGTAAGCAGGAAGTCACGTATACAGACACACATACACTCTCTCTCACTCACACACACACACACACACACACACACACACACACACACACACACACACACACACACACACACACACACAGTGCCTTAGCTTTTACCACACAACATATGGGGTTTACAATGGGCGGTTGTGTAACTGTTTTCATTCAATAAAAGGCTGCGAGTGGAGGCTGGAGTTGGAGTTGTCTGAGTTTGGGTGTAGAGCTTGCAACTCTGAGAATCCGACCAGGCTTCCCCTGCACAAGCAAAAACCAATCGAACTCTGATTGTCTTACTTTGTTCTGAGTCAGCGAGGGCTGAAACCTAACTGTGGTTAAGGTGTTTTAATGCAGCGGTCCCCAACCGCCGGGCCACGGACCGTCGTTTGGTCGAGAGATGAGGCTCGGGTGTGAAATGTATGGTTTTCAGAGTTTTTATCGTTTTTTATCGTTATTTTGTTATCGTTTTTATCGTTAACTCTGTTTTCCTGGGTCTTTCACGTGTGTTATGAATAAATCTTCTTTTTTTCCGGTACCGGTACTAGTTTTATTTTGTTGTATTTATCTGTGACACCTTAAAGGCCGGTCCGTGAAAATATTGTCGGGCATAAACCGGTCCGTGGCGCAAAAAAGGTTGGGGACCGCTGTTTTAATGTATATAGAAGAGACTGACGTTTATATGTTATGGAGTTATTTATAGGACTTGTTACAAATCTTCATATGTCTATGATGTGTTATATCAGCCCGTTCTCACTCCCGAGGCGTAACATGTCGACGTTTTGTCACGTCCCGCGGCGTTCCTGAGGAACGTGAAAGGAGACCTTCGGCGTTCTTATGGTACGCGGCGGGCTATGGCTGGAATCCAGTTCAATGACGCTCCCGCGGTAATAGACGTTCCAGCCCTGTATTCCAGCCCTAAACCTAACCTTATCCCTAGCCCTGACCATAACCTTATTCCTGACCTTAACCAGGACTTTAATGATGTTAAATAGCGTGTTTCTAAGCGATTTGAAGAAAAAGAGCAAACATGTGTAGATTCAGTCCAGACAGTTCTCATATTTCCTCTTTTTTCCGAGGTCGTCATTCAGGAACGTGGTGGGTAGCCGAAAACGTAATATGGTGACGATTTGTCACCTAGCGTAAAATGTTACGCTTTGGGAGTGAGAACGTGTTGGTTATATTGTAGTGGTTTTCTTATGGGGAGGGTTTTGTTTCCCTTTGGTTTGCTGACCCCCAGACTTTGTCTATTCCAGATGCTCACCTGAATCAGGTAGAGTATAACAGGAAGCCATTTGCTTTTCAGAAGGGTTGGATTCTTTGCTGTATCACCATGTGTTCTCATTAATAAAGTACATTTTACTCCAGTCTCGTGCTATTTTAGTGGAAGTGACCCATGACCGTCGGCCAAAACTGACAATATGACTATTAAAAGTCTGAGTAATACTGTAATTTTCTGCTGCTCATTCCTGTGCAATATCCCATCTGACCTCCCGTCATATTTCTTTTCAAGATTTTCTTATTTAATCACTAGTGTACATATATTTATAGATACATATATATATATATTTAGTCATCTTTTCTCTTTTACCACGTCTTTCTAATATTTTGCTCTTTACTATTTTTCTATTTTTTATTTTATTTTATTATATTTTATTATATTTTCTTCTACTGTACCATGCTGCTGAGTGACTGCTGCTCGTCAAACACATTTCATTGCAATGTTGACCCTGTGCTAACTTGCATATGACAAATAAAACTGAAAACTGATAAAACTGAAAACAGTAAAGGCAAAGGGAACACATCAAGTAAGGATTTCACACTCCCACTCACAACGGCACTTTCAAAGCATAAAGCCAAATGCTTCAAAATTTCATTTTGAAGCATTTTAAAAATGAATGTGTTTGAGTTTCATTGCTCCAAAGCAATGTTTTCATATAAGCAAGATAACAACCAGTTTGCAACCATGTAAGTACAGTCCTCTATTGTGAACAGACGTGTTGGCAATCTGTCTGCGTTTATAAATTAGACAACAGTTATTTGCAGATCTTCATCAATCTGCCTGAGAGTGATTGCAGTCGGTCTGAGTTGGACTGCAACTGTTTTGAGTCAGGTTGCCTCCAAGGAGGCAGTTTATTATTTTCCTTTCCTAGTTGGACAGATGGCTGTTGTTTTGTTTTTACTGTAGTGTGCTGGGCCATTAATGGCTCAGGGGCTGCAGCGTATCCGCGCCAACACCTAAGGCCAACGTGGAATCACCGGTCAGACTAACATAAAGAAAAAATCTGTTAAATTACACATTTGTATTCATTAAGTCACAGACAATGAAAACAAGCAGAAATCAAGATGTAATATTTTTATAATTTTATTGATGTTAAATTAAAGTTCCAGCTTAGTTATGTTATCAGTGCAAGTCACTTCAATCTGTATAGCTCCAAAGGAAACAATGGTGTTTTCAAGGTGCTTCACACTGTAAGGTAACAACTTACAGTATTAAAAAGAAAACCCCAAAAGAACAAACCCCTCTGAGCAAGCACGAGGCGACAGTGGGAAGGAAAAACTCCCTTTTAAGAGGAAGAAACCTTCGACAGAACCAGGCTCAGGGCGGGGTGGCCATCTGCCGCGACCATTCCTGGGGATTTCAAAAATGACTTGATCTGATCTAAATGTAAAACTAGCTCATTTAAAGTGTCCAGTGAGTTTTAGAAAATATTTTGCTGTTGATATCACGATGTCACTATAAAGTGGAAACTTTGTTTCTTCCCTTACACCTCCCAAAAAATGCCCGCACCGATGAGAAGCACTTAGATATGCAACTTGGTTCTGTGAATATCTTTCTTTTGAAAGTTTTAACAATATCTTCATCAAGATTTTGGAAGTTTAATTGCCAGAATGTCACCAAAGATGCATGCTTCCATCTTTTACAGAGGGATTTGAAAACCCTCTCGCTGAGTTTCTTGAACTTCTCTGGTGGGATTTTGTCGTATCCGGCCCTGATTTCAGTCCAGATTTTTATGGTAAGCCGGTTGGAGATAGCTTCAGCACTTTCAATGCTGAAGACTGTGCCTGATTTTTTTGCAACCTGGGAAATCAGTCCTTCCACAAAGATTTCCACTGAAAATCTGCATCTTTCTTTCTTTTCATATGATTCCAGTCTATCAGTAACTGTTACTGCCAACAGGTGTTCTTGGAATACTGAAGTAGTTATGATATTAAATATTGGTTGTTCCATTAAATTCATTGAATCCTCCTCCCCACTCCTCCCCATTTCCAATGATATTAGTGACAATTTATGTAATTTGTCACAAATATCAGTGAAAATCGCATTAGCAATGCAGTCAAAATAATTCTGCACTTTTCGGTCTAAATGCAAATCCATCCCCTTGAATTTGTCCAAGAGTAGATCCAACAAACGTTTTTGGTGAGAATGAGGGCACTTTAAAAGTTTACCAAGCTTTGAAAGCACAGCCTGAATTAATGTCTCTAACCATCTTTCAAAGTCTGTTTTTTCAGGTGGCTCACAGTCTACAGAAGATCTGTGATGCTGTATCTTTTTATATGACTCCGTTTGACTTACGTTTGTTAACGGTGGGATGCTGGCTTCATGTTCAACACAGGATTTCTGCTGCTGGGGATCTGGAATTGGATTGTTTTCTGTTTTTGCAGCACTGTGTTGGTCAGCATTTTGACAGCTTTCTTCTGTGTTAGCTGTTTCTTGGCTGTTAGCATCTATATTCTGTGCTGTATCAAACTCCTGCTCAGCAGAATCGTCCAAAAATTTCACACGTGACAAAACCGTTTTGCCAGTAGTGGTGTGGACAGAACAGTTTTCATGTACAGGGGAGTTCTGGGAAGACCTCAGTGGTGATACTGCTAGTGACTGTTCACACAGGTCCATTACGTCCTCTACAAAACCTACAAGCCGCTTAGCGGTGACGCAATCCGGATAGCCTGAGGTAAGTGCTTTTAACTGCTTGTTCGAAAAACTACTGACCAAGTTATCCAAGAGGGATACCAAAGCATATACTGTAGAATTATCCCCATTGGTCTGAACTGTTTCATCATTTGTCATTGTGTTACAGTTCGAGCTTGCCATTTCACTTTTTTGTTTTTTATGTCTAAAATGTTGTTTTGTGTTAAACTCCGTGTTTGAACGTTTAAAGCGCTGCTGTCCCGCTGTGTGAATGCGTTTCAACTGAACAGCCAGGTCTATATATAAGGTCGGTTTAAGGTTTCTTTGTAACGTCAGGTGACGTTACAAAGAAACGTCACCAGTCAAAGGACTGGCCCGGCTCGTCATAACGAAAGGGGCGGGACAAATCTGTTGCTTAGCAACTGAAAAAAAAAGGCACACCGCGCTGAATGCTACATCCGGCCTGCGACGGTACACCGCCTCCGCACCACCGTTTAAACATGAAGTGTGGATGTTAGAAGATCCCAAATATGGTGAGCTACTGGGAAATTACTCACGTTTTTGTTCTTGAGAGTGAGCGATAATAAGCGACATTTTATTGAGAAATTACAGTAGTCTGTCTACAAAAACTACAAAAATGACCTAAATAAGACAGAAGTACACATTCATTTTTATCGTTTTGTCAACAACAAGGCGCATGAGGTTTGTTCAGTATTTGTTGTGTCTACAAGGCTCAGGCGCCCCCATGAAGTGTCTTATTTGTATAGTTGAAAGCATTATAAAGGAACGCAAAACTAAATTACATATAATTATAATTCTTGGCACTTTCTGGTGTGTGTGAGTTAGTGTTTCTCTTTTATGATTTGTGGGTCCAGCATCAAATTTAGAATCCTTCCCATCACACATGAGGTCTTGAATAATCATCTTATTTTAAAGACCTCGTAGTTTGATAGTTTGCTCTCAGACTGTGGGCTTCCTTGTGGTTTTTAGGATATTTAGAAGTAGAAGGGGATCATCCTTCTGTGGAACCAGCTCCCAGTTTGAATGCAGGAGACGGACACTATCTCTACTTTTAAGATTAAGTTTCAAAGTTACCTTTTTGCCAACGCATATAGCTAGGGCTGAATCAGGTGACCATGAATCCTCCCTTAGTTACCCTGGGACTACCCTGCTGGGGGATTCCCACCATGTGTTTATACACCTCTCTGCATTCAATAATTAGTTCTTGTTCATCTCTGGCTCTCGTCCACAGTGTGTCTTTTGTCCCCTTTTTCGTCTCCTCATCCCCAAAGGGTCGCAGCGGGCTGCCCCTCCCTGACCGTGGTTCTGCCAGAGGGTGCTTCCTGTTAAAAGTGAGTTGTTCCTTCCCACTGTATTGAGGTTTTTTCTTTTTAATTGTAGACTTTCTACCTTACAATCTATACCACCTCGAGGAGACTGTTGTTGTGATTCAGCTCTGCATAAATACAATTAAATCGAATTAAGTGGGTTCAGCTGTTTTGTGAAATAAATGTGAGTGACATGGTAAGTAATAGCCTGCATGTAACTCATGGTAAGAAGAGCAATATCGCCCCCTCCTGGTTCAACCTTTTTTTCTTTGCAGTAATCTTTCCAATAATAATACATATGCACTAACCTCATGCTTGCTGTTAACAATAGCCTAAAGACACAAAATCAAGTTTAGTTTTTTCCTTAAGTTTATGTTTTTTTTTATATGGTTGGCATTTATTTTGTTTCTTTTTAATAATTATATTGATTCTATTGATTGTTTGCCAAGCACTGAGGTCTCTGCTTAGACTGTGCTACTGGGATCACTGATTTAAAAATGAGGCAAAAGCACCAAAGTTGTGCTCAAAAATAGTACAGTGAGCTACAAGCTGTTGCTGTAGTAATTCTAACACACTTATTGTTTTTAAATACATACATGTTTAGTTCTTTTAAACCTAATTATATATATATTTTTTGCAAAAGTGTCACCTAAACACCCAAATATACGTAATTCAAAACTTACTTTAATTATTACCCATTTGGCTGGTAACATGGACCCAGTCTGATGGATAGTTACTGAACAGATAGTCTTTTCTTTAAAGGCTGCATTCAGAGCAAATCATTGTAAAAACAAGACAAGTCAATAAAAAACAAGTAATAACTATAATACTAAACTACAATAGAGAGAAAATCCAGTAAATATAATTATATTATGTAAAAAATATACAAATATTTACCTCTAATTTAAAAAGACATTACAAGGGTACTAGTTTCATTTTAATCTAAACATAATCTAAATTGACACTAAATCAGTTTAAATATTACAGCTGAAGGTGATTTTAATAAATGTACTGCTGCTTGACTTTGTTTTACTACTGCAGTATAATTTATCATGTACAAAAGCTCCAAATGTTGTTTCTCTGACTTAATGTTCTGATGACGTTTGTGTTACTTTGCAGGAAATAGTCAGGACCCAGATGAACCTGTGCTGGAATTCAGTGTGGGTGAGTAATATGAGCATTTATGAAGGCTGTCCATGACCTGTAATTAAATTTAGCGTCATTAGTGCCACTCATTGCAAGTGACAGTGCACATGCTTTCAGCATGGAGTCTGCTCTTATGGTAGCAAAATAAATTCAGAAAATCTCCATCAAAAAGCAGCTCAGCAGCAGAAATATATATGGTCAGCTGGTTGTGAGTTAATGAGCATGTGAAATCAGTGTGAACATTTTGAAACAACAACTCTCCAACCTCGTAATTGTAAGACTGCCTGTGCAGCCACAGGAGCCTTCAGAGAGTCTTCCTGCTTGTCTCTTGGGTTGATTTGCTCGTGTTTTCTCACCCAGTCAATGACTGTAAAAGGGCTGGACTAATTGGAGGCAGGTGTAATTGATTGCACTGATATGCTAGTCTACTTATAGCCCACATTACAAACACTGCTGTGTTATTTTGTCTCTCAGTGCAGGTATGTAATGTGACAAAACCTCTAATGATCTGATATGTTTGGGATGGATGGGCTGTGAATTATATAGTGAATTGTCTTATTTTGTCGCTCTGTGCAGGCTTTCTACTTACAGGGTGGTGGGTCTCAGAGGACAATTGCTACCCCTGTTGAAGTGAACAACGTGTGGAGTGCAACTGGCTTTGTGGCATAGCTGGCTCTGGCCTTGGACTGTGTGTTTTTACTTTGTACCTAAATGGGACACTGGACTTTTAACTACTATTCATTGTGTTTATAAATAAAATTTTAGAATTTTATTGACTGTCATCTTTTTGCCCACGGTGGAGACGGTTGGTCAGACCTAGAATCTGTGTGTGTGTGTGTGTGTGTGTGTGTGTGTCATCAGCAGGGTTTTGCATAAAAGAGTGTGAGCAGGTCAAAAGGTCAATTCATTTATTGTAGTTTTATGGCAGCACCCTCTAGTGGCCTTGAAGCAAACAGTCTCCTAACTAAGCCATGGCATCTCTGGTCTCTCCTACTGTGTGCTCTGCTGGAGGAGCAGCATTGGATCTAGTGATACTGAGTAAGCTGATTAGGACAGGCCTGGAGAAATGTGGTTTGCATGAAGTATCAGGAAAAAAACAACCTTGTATTGTAAAATAATAATACACGAATAATAAATACTTTTCATGACATTCAGATTTCTGGACTCACGAGTTCATAGAACATTAATGTTACGAAACATTGAGAAGTCTTAAAACTACATTGTATACTTATTATTTATTTACTTTAATCAGATTTGACTGGTATTTTTAAACATTAAGTTTTTGTTCCTTCAACTATTGTATTTAAGCTTATGACTCGCTCACAGTATGTTTATATAACTGCCTAAAAAACGGTGAGGATGTGGCCGCAGTGGCTGAGAAGCAAGAACTTTGCTTTGTCTTTTTTTTTTTTTTTAAATTGGGAAGCATAAATGAACATACCAGAAAACCCTGCACGAAGGAGCCATATTTGTTTTTTGTGTGTGCATAAGATGAAGCTTTAGTATTATTACACATATGATAAGGATGTTAGCATGCAACACACAAACTCAAGTGGTGTTGCCAAGATAGTTGCTGACTGGCAAGAAACTTCTAGAAGAAATCTGGTGACAGTCCAAAGCACAAATGAACATGTTTAATACTCGTGCAAGACCCTGTGGGAAGGTGCCAGATTGCTGTATTTTGTGTGAATCAGGAAAAGTGCACGGTGATGACTAAAGCTTATAAAACATCTCTCTCCTTATGTGTGCATATATGAGAAAGAAAATTCTGCCAAAGCAACTTTAGCTTCTTGCAAGCATCAGTACACAAAGGATGCTAACACAAAGCTAGCCAAGAACCAAGAGTGATTTTAAAGTTGAACGTATGCCGACCCCAGCAGCCAAAGGGAGCTCCGGGGAGAGCTTCTTGGGGTCCAGTGATGTGTCCTGAAGAGACGACATGAGCTCTCCCTCCTGTAGGCCCACCCCAGCAGTAGGTGCTGTCTGTCTCATTCCGAGTTAACTGCTACTCCTCTACATCTAAACGAGCCAGTTGAGGAGGTTCAGGCATCTGACAAGGGTGCCTCTTGAACGCCTCCTGGGTGAGATGTTCCAGGCATGTCCCACCAGGACAGACAGGACACACCCAGGACATGTTGGGGAGATCACAGCACTCAGCAGAGAATGCCTCAGTGTCCCCCAAATAATGGAGGAGCTGGCTCGGGAGAGTAAGGTCTGGGTCTTCTCTGCTTATGCTACTGCCACCGAAACTGGACACCAGATAAGCTCAGAAAAATGAACAACCTGTTTAAATAAAGGTTAATTTAAAAAAAATGTTTGTCATTAGCTAGTCTGTGTACATGTACTTCTTCTCCAGTGTTGAAAATGTTAAACTCACAACCTGCACATTTTCTGGTTGCATCATCAAATAAATACCCCCAAAAGTAGTCTGAGTACTTTTACACTGGTTTTATGCTGCGATATTTTCAAAGTCTTTCACTGAACACATTCAGTCACACATTGTTCATAATTTATTGGAAGTTTATTGTTTAATGTCCTGTCTAAATAACTTCAGTCACCATTTGTATTCATTAATGAATAACTGACTTCCAATATTAAAAGAAATAGAAACTGTTGTGCTGTTGTTCACGTAGAAGGGCCTGCTGCTGGATGTCCAGACTTTGTGCGTCAGCAGGAGGGTCAGGGTACAGGGTTCGAACCTCCTCATGAGATGTCGTATCTGCTGGATAAAAGCAAGCTACATCACATCAGGGATTGTCCTAGAGCTGCCCTACAGTAACAATCAACTGACTAATATATGAAATACTTGCAGTAGCACAATAATAAACACAAAGCAAAAAAGTGTTTAGTGAAGATAAAAAACCTCATCAAAGTTAGTTTGGATAAAGGGAGACAGAGCACCAATCTAAACAAGTCTAAACCATCTGGCACCTCCACACTTGTAAGAACAGCATGACCAAAGTGATTGTAGGAGGAAACAACCTTGACTTCCTTTACATAGCTTAGTACTGAGAATAAAAGAAAAGCATGATTAGAATTATTTGTGCTTCTTCTTCTTTCGGCTGCTCCCTTTAGAGGTCGCTACAGTGGATCATCCGCCTCCATCTCTCTATTTCTAGCATCCTCCTCAGTCACACCAACCCCCTGCATGTCCACCTTCACTACATCCACAAATCCTTTCTGTGGTTGTCTGAAAACATCATCCACGGAGACTCTTGCCTGATCTCATCTGTCAGCCTCTCCATCACCAGTGCAAACAAGAAGGGGCTCAGAGCCTCTCTCTGATGTAATCTCAACCCATCACATACTTCTCTGCCCCTCAGGACTTTCTTATGCAGCACCACAGTTACTCTCTTCGCACCTTATCATAGCCTTCACTCCTACCCTCTCTATGCCTCCCGTCTCCATCCTCTTCAGAGTTGCCTCACTTCCTTCTCTAATTCAATTTTTGTCCAAAGTACTCCTTCTCCCTTCTCAACACACTTTCTTCACATTAGCACATTTCCATCTCTATACTTGGTTACTCTCTTCCAGCACAATTTATGTGCCTTGCCATTCATTAAAAATCATTTTCTCCTTAGTGTCCAGCCTCACATACAACTCACTACAAGCCTTTTCCTGTGCCAGTGACACCTCTCTCTTTGCTGTGCACCTAGCCTTTTAGTACTCCTTCCTTCAGCTCCCTGACTATCCCACTCTTTCTTTGCCAGTCTCTTCCTTGAATACATTCCTGAATCTGTTATTATTTGTGCAATGAAAATTAAATCAAGAAAGATTTTGCTTTTACAGTCTCACTGCAGGTTGATACATTATAAGCACGCCTGTGGTTCACATAAGCATTAAAAGCTTGTATTACTCCCTGATGTTTTGCCTGTTAGCATGTGCAGCAGCTGGAGAAGGACTCCTAGCTGAAGACAGGACAGCTTCTCGATGTGCAGATTGGTCGTCTTCTACGAAGAAGCAAAGGAGAAAAACCCCAAATTAAACAGAACAACTACTTCTAATTACAAACAGACGTCTCTCTAAAACCGTGGCAGCAGTTCACCATGTCAAATGCTTTCTTGTCGTGCACAGTGACTATAACAATCAGCCCCACTGGCTGCACTGTCCTGCAGTGACATAAGTTAATTCAGCATTGCTATAAAACAATGAGGCTATTACGTTTGACCTGTACTTGCAGAATACATTCCAAAGCTTTTGTTTCCTAAAGCATTCGTCCTTCTTTGTGAGCAGTTTGTGACAAAAGAAAAGCCCAGAAACAGGCACCAGTTCAAAGGCATTTCTCAGATGATTTGCTGTAAACTTGAATACAAGCACAGATGAATAAATGTCTTGTAAAACATTGTACTGAATACATTCTTCACTACGAATATCAAATTAAGATCACACGTTAACAGCCCAGAGTTAGTATCGTGTCTTTGCCTCACCACATCTGGGGGTTAACTGGGTTAAATTCAACATAGCAGCATCTCTAAATGACTGATTCTAAGCCTGGCACAAAAGATAGAAATCCCTGTTGTTCTGGCATCTTATTCCTGCACACATTACCCTGCTGTTCAGTGGTGCCTGACTGCAATACCTGTTTACCAGATTGTAGTGGGTCTCGTGTGAATCTGTGCAACCCATCTGAACCTCCAGTTGTCACCGCTCTTTCCTCAGACACCAACGTAAGGCTGACAGCAAACTGAACACTTCCTGTTGATCATCTGAAGCACGACAGGGGACTGAAGGCAGGGCAGGGATCAGGAAAATAAAGGTTTATAATTTGCACAAATCTTACCCTGCTGGCTGGGAATTTCATTGGGTGGTGGGTGGTTTGGTGCTGACACTGAGCAATTCTGTGAATGCATTTTTATTTATTTATAGAGTTGTCATACAGGGCAAAATGTGAAAAAATTTGCAGTCTTTGCAATGAGTTACTCAGAGTTCTAGACGAGCGCTGGCTAAAAACAGAGGAGGGCCTAGATGGCGCAAGATTTGCCAGCTTTTTCTGCAAGGTTGGGATGGGCGGAGAGGGCTGCCTCTGCAGGACGACAACTAGATTCTTTCTTTGTCATTCTTTGACAACGACACAGCGAGCTGAAGCACTCCTGTCTTTTCAGGCTTACTTTACTGTACCTCATAATTCAACCGTGAGTCTCTCTCCACCCTGGTGGCCTGAGGTACCTTCTTAGTCTCTTTTTCCTGCCTCACCACCTTTTCCTCCTTCTGCTGACGTGTTTCAGCTTCATGGATCCTGCCTTGGTTTTTCAGCTTATGCTGCAGAGTAGATAAAACTATCTCTCAAAGTCCACTCCATTGTGATACATATATATTTAACATTACTGTTTCTCATTTTCTAAAGCTTAAAACAACACTAATTTGCTTTAAGACCAAGAGTGCAGCAGGTCAACTATCACAGTAAATATAAGGACTTTTTGTTAATAGGTTGTTGCATTTGCTTTGTAATGCTGACTTCACACAAACTGGACGGCAACACGTTTTTCAACTCGAGCAATCTAAACATCACCACAGTTAAATCAAACCAGTCGTCGTCTGATTTTTGTTATGTTTAAAAACTATAGTGTCACCGTCTGCCTGAGAAATATTCTGCTACAAGTGGGCTTTGGTATTGTTTTTCTCTCCCTCTATCGCCTGGGCAGAGGCCATTGTGGGCTCCCGCCTTTGGCCTACATACCTGGGAGATGGTGAACACCTGCGTCTCATTAACCGGCCTCTACTTATGGGAAGAAGTTAGACTGCTCTTTGCTGGATTGTTGCTTGACTCATGTTAGTGAAGTCCTGGCTAGGACACTAGTAATCTAGTTCTCTTGGATTTTGAATCTTGTGCTAACACGTCGTTTCCCTGTGTACAGACACCCTGGACCTGCCCTTGTTCCTTACAGAAATTCTGGTACGAGAGAGGAGTGAGAGACTGGTGAGATGCCAAGAGAGACAGAAGGAGAGTGAGTGTGTTCCCCCTGCTTTTCCCTGCAGATTCCCTGGAGACCTGATCCCTGCACCCTTGTCTATAGCACTTTGACACTGTCGCACATTTAACTTGGTCTAACACAGGGCCATATAGGTTTTTCCCCTCTTAATAATAAACAACTTCATTTAGGAATTGCATTTTGTGTTTATTTGTGTCATCTTTGTTTAATATTTAAATGTATTCATCAATTTCAGAGAAAGCTCACATACTCAATACCAACAAGAAGAAAGAACTACAAATGACTAAAGTTGCAGTGAGGAAGTGAGATCTGACTAATGACAGGAAGTAAAAAGAGTCATCAGTTCAGAGACTGTGACGGTTGAGATCGACAACAAGAAAGACGTGAGGCAGAGAAGCACGATGGATGAATTCAGATGGATTCAAATGTTTTTATCTCTGATGCTGATGATTCTGATTCCAGGTAAGGATACAGGAAACATTTTATTAGCAACAAAACTAAATATTATCAGTATTACTATGGTCAATAAACTTTACAGTAAATAAGAAAGCTGAGCATGTACTGTTGTTTTAGGGAAATATGGGACATGTTTACAGACCCGAGTCTAAAATCTTCGCTCTGATTGTAAAACTGCTGCATTCTAATTTATCTTTCATATTTCTCATCAATCTTCTCAACAGTATCTGAAACTGAAATATCCATTTTTATGAAAGTTGGAGATGACGTCACTCTGCCTTGTCTAAATGTGATAGATGAGCAGAATAACTGTGACAGTACTGAGTGGACCTTTGTTTCAAGACACAAAACAACAGTAGAGCTGATCACACTTGGACAGACAAAGTCAAATCAGACAGACTGAGTGTTACAGCGAACTGTTCTCTGGTTATTAAGAAGCTCACATTTAAGGAAGTTGGTCTTTATTCATGCCTACAGTACAAATTAGGAGAAATACAAACTCTAAACGCTCTGGTTCATCTGTCTCAGGTTAATCTTTTTATTATTAGTCATTGGGAAGCACCTACAAAGAAATCCGTCACAATGAGAACCTGTTCAAACCATTTGATTTTGTGACCAAAGGTGCTGGTGTAATGACTTGTAATTGTGACAGCCCTGACACTTTGATATAAGTACTTGCTTTTGATGAATATATTATCTGTTTTGATTAAGGGACTTGCTTTTGAAGCATTGACTACTTATTTTGAGCAACTGACTTTTCTTTTTGATGAGGTGACTCACTTTTGCGAGTTATCCACCATGTTTTGCAGTTTGCACTAATTGTTTTGAGAAGAGCCTTAGTAGTGGTGCAGAGATCAATTCTGTTGTGAGAAATGCACCAAAGCAACTGAGAAAAACTGTAAACTGCTCTGTGGTGACATATGGACAGTGTCATCACACCGTGAATTGGCTGATTAAACGTCAAGATATGAACAAAGATGACAAAGAAATACTGACCTCACAGACTGACTGCTCCACTACTGTGACCCTTTGGAAGTCTCACTATATCTATCCATCAAGATATGAGAAAATGAAGTGTGACGTGACTGATGGTAACACAGGAAGTGTGCAGCTGTTTACCTTTAGCTGTCAGACCTCAGATGAGGAAACAGGTGAGCTCACGATCAGCTGTTTAAAACAACTAAAAATAGCTAAAATATTAATTAGATGTATTTCAGGTGTTTGGGCAAAATAGCTTTTGTTGTGTTTATAATTTTGGGGCGATTGTGGCTCAAGAGTTGGCAGTTTGTCTTGTAATCGGAAGGTTGCCGGTTTGAGCCCCGGCTCCGACAGTCTCGGTCGTTGTGTCCTTGGGCAAGACACTTCACCTGTTGCCTACTGGTGGTGGTCAGAGGGCCCGGTGGCGCCAGTGTCCGGCAGCCTCGCCTCTGTCAGCTTGTGGGGATAGGTTAATTGATTAATCCAAAGTGCCCATAGGTGTGAATGTGAGCGCGAATGATGTCTTTGTGTGTTGGCCCTGCGACAGACTGGCGACCTGTCCAGGGTGTACCCCGCCTCTCGCCCTATGACAGCTGGGAGAGGCTCCAGCACCCCCCGCGACCCTAAGAAGGATAAGTGGAAGCGAACGGATGGATGGATGGAAGGGGAGACCTTGGCAGTACAATAATGGTAACATTTAACAATTTCAACCTAACACTCAAAAACACAAAAGAAAAGAAAACTAAGAACTAATGGAAAGAATATAACTGAAACCACAGGTAATAATAAACACAATGCCAATTTATTTGTCTCACAATCTGATACATTTGGTTTTGGGTTTTTTGCTTGTTTTTCACAGGTACATTATGATAAAGATGATGTTTCAATAAAGTATGAAAGCACTGGAGGCTCTGGTGTTTCTGTCAGATACCACTGATCCACAACATCAGCTCAGCAGAAAAAAACTGCTGTCGTATTATCAGTATAATCTTATCTAGTTTAATAGATTTAATCCTATTGTTACGGCTCTGGCCATCTTTTGAATCACAGTGGCTGGATTTTGCTGGCAGCTGCTGATTGGTTCCATCATCAAGTGGCTGTTTTAAAAATCCTCTCCAGCAGTCTCCCCGGCAGTAGCTGACAGCAGCAGCAGGCCCGTCCTTGGCCTCCAAACCATCTATGACAGATCTGGGTGTGTGATTTCAGAGAACTGCCAAGTTTTGTATTTAGTGTGTTGATACTTTGACTTTTAACTAAGCACTGAAGCAGAAAGAGAGAACTGCCTTATTATTTTCTATCATTTTTTTCCCTTGTTTATTCAATTAGCGAGTTGGGGGTAGCGCTCGGCTTTTGTTTGTTTTAGATTTCTAAATGACCGTTATGGGTTTTGTAGCATGAGTTTATTGACCGTTAAATACCATTAAATCTGTATCAGTTTCTTCCTTCTTATTGCTTACAATAATGTCATCTGGAGATAAAATGTTTTTCTATTCATTTGTTATCTGCCCACAACTAGTTTTGCTCTAAATGAATGCCTGGCTCATTAGGTGTTTGTCTGGTCTCTAGATTTATTTGTCTTTTTTCATTTCCTATTTTATCTTGGTTAGTTTTCTTTCATTTCTTGGTAGCTTTACTAACACCTTTGCCAACTCTGCCGTGATTGCCTTGAGCTGGGTGTATTTACCTTCACCGGTTTCTGCCTCCCAATTTGTGTCTTGTCTTCCCTTTGCCCTTTTTAGTTTACTGCCTTCGCTGTGATAGTTTCCCTAACTAATCTTATCTTCCTTGCGTCAAGCTGGATTTTGATTTTGGGTGTCCTGTTTTTACTGTTCTTATTTTGTATTTAGCCAAAAGAAAAAAATCCACTGTGTAACTTGAATAATACCGACAGGCCTGTGACTGAAACACTGGTTATCACAAATAAGGTGTTCGTGATATATTTGTTGAATTTAATTTGCTGAACTCTAGGGTTTTAAACACTAGAGCATATTGATGAGCATATTAATATATTATATATAACATATTAATGAGCATACTTATTTACCAATTTCACAGATTATTGTTAAATGCTACTGCTGATAACCCCTGAACCACAGCCTCTATTCTCACCACTTACCGTTTTCTGTCAGAAACCAAGAGTGTCGCTACGAACCCAAAACATTTGGGGGCCTTACCTTCCCTTAATTTTTTTAGATTTTCACTTGTAACAGCAGATTCTTAAAAAAACAGTAAAATGAGCACACCACATTGTAACGAACACACTTCCTCTCCACCTCATCAGGGGGAAATTACTTAAGATTAACGGTGAGGAACTGTTGGGTTTCACTCCAATAGCATTATCTGCTATATTTCCTGTACCTGCAGTTGTAAAATCAATTCATCTCACTTATGTTGGTTAAGGAGTTGAGTCTGACACATTAACTGTCATGCACCTTCTGATTTAAAATATTTAAAAAAGGGGAGCTGCATTATTCCAAAAAATATCTCACATTCGACTTCTTTATTCATTATTTTCTTTTCAATGTCAAACACATCAATGTCACAAATCAACTGTGAGAATGACAAAAATATGAACCTGCCAAGTCTTCATATAAATTTCCTTTAGAAAAAATGTTTCAGAAAAGCTGATTTACTCCAGCTGTGTAACATTATCATCAACATAAATGAGAGACGACTAAAAATTGCTAAATTTGTGGTGAAACATGACAAATGACAGGAAGTACAAACCGTCCTGAAGGGTCATCAGTTCAGAGACTGTGACAGTTGAGACTGAGAACAAGAACGAAGTGAGACAGAGAAGCAGAATGGATGAATTCAGATGGATTCAAATGTTTTTATGTCTGATGCTGATGATTCAGATTGTAGGTAAGGATAGAGGAAACATTTTTATAGCAGTGAAATAATAATCGTATCAATATTATTACAATCACTTACCAATAACATGAATAAGACAGCTGAGCATGATCTGCTGTTTCAGGGAAGCATGTTTATAAAGTTGTTTCTAAATTGATTTTCACTCTTATTGTAAAAAGTGCTGTATTCTAATGTTTTTTTATTGGTTTTCTTCAATGAAGATTGTTGATGACGTCATTCAGCCTCGTCTAAATGTGATGACCAGAATAACTGTGATGGTACTAAATGTTTTTTTATTTCAAGAAACTAACAGCACAGCTGATCAACCTTCGACAGATCGGTGAAAAGGCCACAACTAAACCAGACAGATTGATTATTGAGGTGAAATGTTCTCTCTCTGTTATAAAGTATTACCCTATTTACTCAGCAGGATACAACACAGTGAAGTGTGAGGTGACTGATACAGACACAGGAAGAGTGCAGCCATTTACCTTCAGCCCTCAGCCCTCAGGTGAGGAAACAGGTGAGCTCACGATCAACTGTTTAAGATGACCTCAAATATTAGTTTGATAGATTTTACATTTTTAAGATCTTTTTTTCATTAACAACTTGTGAAATAATGACACACTTTTTGGTTTGCTTTAGTCATTTATTCAGCTGAAGCAAACACAACAAAGGAACCAGCGAGAAAAACTGAAAGCAGCACAAAATCAGAACCAAACACAATCAGCAATCCTTCAAAATCACGTAAGATTATGATGATTAAGCAGGAAAAACACGTTTTCTTTTAGAGTTTTAAGGAGAGTTCATACTTTAGTTTACATCTTTTTTCCTAATGAATATTATTTACATTTTGATGACAGAAAATCACTTACCTATCCTATAGGAAACTTAAGATGTAACATTTGATATGATGGTGTGGTTTTGGCAGGAAACATTGTTCACTTGAGTATCATGGCTGTTAAATGGTGTGAAACGTTTTTCAAACATTAACATGCAAAAATGTTTCAAATTTGTTTTGTCTGCTTTATCGCAGCTATTTCGTGGTACATCAATGGAGCTATTGGTTTGGTCGCACTGCTGATAACAGCTGTGTGTCTCATCATAAGGAAAAGAATGAAAGGTGAGAACATTTACAGATACAACATTTGTAAGTTGTTCTATGAATGTTAGAGTTGACTGTTTTTGTCTTTCCAGGAAACAAAATGCAGAAGAATGAAAATCCTGTGAGTTTTGAAACATATAATTAAATATTCCTATATCTGCCACTAAAAAGACAATTAAATAAACCGCTCATCTTTGAGGGAGTGTTAACAAGAACTAAACTGCCTTCATAGAAATGCTTTTCCACCAGATGTAACCGCACTATTGTCTGTTTTTCAGGGACTGAGTTCAAACCCTGCAGAGACTCAAACCAATCAGAACTCGGTGAGATCACCCACTACACCTAGAGTTAAAAACACTTCTTCTTATTCTCTAAAAAATTGTAAATGCATGACACTAACTGAAAAAGCATCCAAAAGATAAGAAAGTTAGGCCAAAAATAAAATCAGTAGACCACACCATGAATCGTAAAACCTGAAGTAAGAGGTCAAAACACAAATGCAATATCTTGAGACACCATTTCTGAGAAATTAAAGTGATGAATGAAGAGTTGTTTATGTTGCATTACAGTGAGACATATTTTCAAGGATAGCTGTTGGCAAAGTAGGATCCAAGTGCAGAACTCAAATCCATGTTAAACTTAAAAAGCAGCTTTATTGCTGACCTTAGCAGGCCAAAATGCAAAACACAAAATAATTCAGGCAACACTAAAAATCTGGAAGTCACAAACTAGCCTCTAAGGAACATAGAACATAACAAAGAACAGAAGCAAACTGGGGCTTTAAATACACATGAGGAGATTAGGCCATAGTGGAGACTAGGAACTCAGTTGTACGGTGGCCCTGAGAGGCCACTGCAACTTAAGAAAACACCAGCAATAAGAAAAATTCTGCAAAAGCACACAAAACACAACAAAAAGAGGAAAAACGACAACGGATATAGGAAAAAACAGATTTCCAAAAGCACAACGTGTTTCTGGGGAGACAATAACCCGACGGACCAGTTGCAGGAACCAAAATATGCTAAGAATTGCGCTGGGAGACACTTAAAAGAAGTGGAGGATTTATCGGTTTTGTGAGGAAAGAAAAGATGAGTGGTATATGTGTTAGCCTAACTATTAGCCTAAAAATCCATCATCAGTATTATATGAATCATGATAAAACACACCTAGCATGTTTTGCGTCCCTGCAACTGGTCCGTCGGGTTATTGTCTCCCCAGAAACACTTCCCTTTGCTTTTGGAAATCTGTTTTTTCCTATTTCTGTTTTCGTTTTTCCTATTTACGTTTTTTTTCCTATGTCTGTTACCATTTTTCTTATTTCTATTTTGTTTTGTGTGTTTTGCAGTGTTTTTTTTTATTGGTAAATGGACTGATTCTTATATAGCAATTTTCTACTCTCCCAGTGCTTTGACTACTGTAGGGGCACTGTAGGGGTGGCTGTAGCTCAGGTGGCAGAGCAGGTCAGCCACTAATCAGAAGGACGGTGGTTCAATCCCAGGCTGCCTCCTGGCTGCATGCCAAATATCCTTGGGCAAGATACTAACCCCATGTTTGCCTACTGGTGGTGGTCAGAGGGCCCGGTGGCGCCAGTGTCCGGCAGCCTCGCCTCTGTCAGTGCGCCCCAGGGCAGCTGTGGCTACAATGTAGCTTGCCATCGCCAGTGTGTGAATGTGTGTGTGAATGGGTGAATGACTGAATGTAGTGTGAAGCGCTTTGGGGTCCTTAGGGACTAGAAAAGCGCTATACAAATGCAGGCCATTTAAACAACATGCCTCATTCACCCATTCATACAAGCACTTCTAAAGGTATAGGTCAATTGAAAAATCTAAATTGCCCATAGGTGTGAATGCAGGAGTGAATGTGAGCGCGAATGGTTGTCTGTCTCTGTGTGTTGGCCCTGCGACAGACTGGCGACCTGTCCAGGGTGAACCCCACCTCTCGCCTTATGACAGCTGGGATAGGCTCCAGCAACCCCGCGACACTAAAAAGGATAAGTGGATGGATGGATATTACTGAGGAGTCAGCATGTTTTTCTCTTCATTGTTTAGGTGGATCCTGAAGTTTCCTATGTCACCATCAGCAACACCTAGAAAACCAAGATAAGGTGTTTTGTTTAGTGATATGTTTGTTTGTTTGTTATTATTTTATCTATATATCAGACAGCTTTTTTCAGGTCGTGTTGATGATGAAATGATGCAGTGACTTCTGCTCTAGTGTCAATTTTAAAATAACATAGTTCAAGCTGTTGAAAAAAAGAATTTGCATTTAATGGAAAGACAATTCTTGAATATTGTTTATGGGTCCAACAGATTTAAAGAAACACCAGTTTTTGGGACAGTGCCCAGCTACATTATAATACACTTATTTTTCCTTTTTTTTAAATGAAAATATAATTGGTACCAGGAGTTCTTTGCTATGGATATGAGCAGTTGCTCTAAGAGAAGGCTGGATAGAAAACATACAACTAAAACTATTGCTATTGCTAGACTATTGAACAGCACACAGTGCCATGGTCCTAGAGTTTTGAGTTGTATTTGAGTTTCAAATTTGTGTTCTGAAGATCTTCCTTAGCTTCTATTTTTATTATTTATTACCTGTTTTTACTGTTCATCTTATTTTGAATTTTTCCTCTGTCAAAAGAAAAGAAATCCAAAGTATTGAAAGGAATCTATGCTCTTTATTTTGTTCTCATTTTTATGATGATGGGTAGGTTGACAGTTGAGGTCAGGCAGGAGTCTCTGGTCTATTATGTTTGTGGACAACATTAAGAAACAGGTGAAAGACGGCCTGTAGCGGTGGAGGAGTGTTCTGGAGAGAAGTTGTGTGAATGAGAGGGAGACAGGTTTAACAGAGATGCTGCAGGGAGTAGAGGTAATATAGGTGGAGAAATTCAAATACCTGAGGTCAATGAGCCAAAGCAACATTTATGATGTTATTATCATTGTGTAACCACATCATTTCTTTAGGGATTAATACATTTTTCTGATTCTGATTATGTTTTGTTTTTGTCGTCCAGCCACTGATCAGCAACATCAACTCAGCAGAGAAAACTGCTGTTATATTATCAATGTCATCTCATCTGGTTTTATAGGTAAATATAAACTAGATGAGAACTTTAAAGCAATGTTAATAGTTTTTGAGTTTCACGCTGTTGTTATTTTAATCTGATAGAAGATGTGTATTCAAGTCTTAATCCTCTCTTATAATATGACTGTTGTTAAATGCCTTTAATGCCTTTATAGTTTGTGTAAGTGAAATATGTGCAGTGTCAAAAGTCCAGTATGAGTTTTATAACATGTCTTTCATGATGATTAAATAGAATCTGAATCAATATCTTGAATATTCTTTTTTATAGTAATGTAATCTGGAAAATATGCATTTCTATTAATTTGGTGAAATTCTATTTTTGCAGAACAAATTTTAAACTCTCACAGTTTATGTCTGAGCACTTTTTTGTGTATTATTCCTTTTGTCCGCCAGAGGTCCTCAGTTTTCCAGTATTTGCACAGTCACCTGTTAGAGACTTAGAAACTTAGACTTAGAGCTTTTTATTGTCATTGTGCAGTTTCTTGCACAGCGAAATTGGGTAGCTGAACCACAAAGGTGCTAAAGTAAGAAGAGAAACCAATATACAACGAAGGCGGAAAATAAATAAATAATTAAATAAATAGAATAAAATAAAAAACAGTGTATATGTATACATATGTGAGTGGAACTATACACATGGTGTATGTGTAGGAAACATTGAAACAGACTGGGACCAAAATAATTGCACATAAGCCAAAAATATTGCACAGAACATGGAAAGACTGAGATATTGCACATAGATGATCAACAGCAGTGTCAGGGTGGATGTGTTGGGGAAGTCTTTACACACTCTTAGTTTGCATTAAGAGTTCTGACAGCCCACGAGAAGAAGTTGTTCTTTAGTCTGTTGGTTTTGCACCTGATGGATCTGAGCCTTTTTCCAGAGGGCAGGATGTTGAAGAGGTGGTGGTTAGGATGGAGGTGGTCCTTTATAATTGCCCTGGCTCTGGAGAGACATCTTGAGCTGGCAATTAAGTCCAGGGAGGGGAGTGGACAGCCGATCACCTTCTCTGCAGTTCTGATGACCCTCTGTAGTCTCTTCTTGTCAGCTGTTGTGCAACCAGCGTACCACACAGGGATGGCGTGCACCAGCACACTCTCTATAGTGGCACGGTAGAAGGACACTAGGAGGTCAGTCTGCAGCCTGTCCCATCTCAGCACCCTCAAGAAATGGAGGCGCTGCTGGGCTTTCTTCACTAGAGCTGATGTGTTTGTGGACCAGGATAGGTCCTCGGATATGTGGGTGCCGAGGAACTTAAAGGAGGACACCCTCTCCACATAGTCACCTTTTATGGAGAGGGGAGGAGGGTCAGTTCTTGTTTTGCGGAAGTCCATGACCACTTCCTTGGTTTTCTTGGTGTTTAGCGTGAGGTTATTGTAGTTACACCATTCTGACAGTCGCTGGACCTCATCCCTGTAGGCGGTGTCATCATCGTTGGTGATGAGCCCCATCAGAGTGGTGTCGTCTGCAAATTTGATGATGATGTTGCAGGGGTGCGTAGGGGTGCAGTCGCTGGTGTAGATGGGGTATAATAATGGACTCAGCACACATCCCTGTGGTGAGCCAGTGCTGAGTGACAGGGTGGATGATTGCTGGGTGCCAACCTTGACTGACTGTGAACGGTCTGTGAGGAAGTTTTTGATCCATGCACATGTGGAGGGGGGGAGTCCAAGTTTACCAGCTTGTCTATAAGAATGTCTTGGATGATAGTATTGAGCTGAAATCAACGAAGAGCATCCTTACTGATGTCCCAGGATTCTCCAGGTGATGCAGAGCGGAGTGGAGAGCAGTGGAAATTGCATCCTCTGTGGACCTATTTGCCTTGTAGGCAAACTGGTGGGGGTCGAAGCTGGGTGGGAGGCAGTCCTTTATGTGTTTTAGGACCAGCTTCTCAAAGCACTTTGCAACCACTGGAGTCAGTGCGATGGGTCTGTAGTCACTGAGGCTACTGATGGTGGTGGACTTGGGGACTGGGACTATTGTTGACAATTTCAGGCAGTGAGGGACAGAGGCATGTGTCAGGGAGAGGTTGAATAGTCTGGTGAACACAGGAGCCAGCTGGTCGGCGCAGGCCTTGAGCACTCTACCAGCAGCTTTAATGACACCACTCCCAAGACTTGTCTCAATTTTCAATTTTGTGCCTCCTCATCTCAGAATCAGAATCAGAATCAGAATGCGTTTTATTGCCAAATGTTGAGCAGGTTTACAACATTAGGAAATTGCTGCGGTGCTTCAGTGCAAACATGCTGTCATAAATTGCGCTTAAATAGACATGAAAAAAATAAAAGTAAGAATAAGAATTAAAAGTGCTACGTAGAAAGATATATACATGAGTGCAGGTGGTGATCAGTGCCAAAACATGGAATCATGCAGTGAACACAGCGTAGGGTCATGAGTTAGTGGCGGGGACAGTCGTACGTTTATTGTTCATGTGTCCAACAGCAGAGGGGAAGAAACTGTTCTTATGGCGAGAGGTTCTGGTGCGAATGGACCGGAGCCTCCTGCCTGAGGGGAGCAGGTCAAACAGACTGTATCCAGGGTGAGAAGGGTCAGCTGAGATCCGAGCTGCACTCCGCAGTGTCCTGGAGGTGTGCAGGTCTCCTGTGTCCTCCTGCTCGTGAGCTGCAAATCATTTTCAGTAAACCAAGTAAACCATGTTAAAGGATGTTTTAACTCAGAGGAAAGAGAGGAGAGGAGACTTGCTGCAGGAGGTATAATCAAGGATGCACAGATGTGTCCTTTGCAGAAACCTTTGCTTCACAACCCTGGTACACATCTTCTGCTTGCTTGGTCACAATTTCTGTTTTAAATATATCAATAAAACACCAACAGATAGTTTGAGTCTGTCCTGCCTCCTTCCTGCTCTCCTCACACAACTGTGAAAGACTGAACACAAACTCTCTAAACCCTTAAACCGATTTCATACTGTCAGCGTTCAACAATTGTGATAATAGTTTGTGTTTCTGATGTTTAACTGTCCGTTATTATAAAGTCAAACCTCATGAGCTCTGCTGCTGTTGTAGCCACACTCTCACCAAAACACTTTCAGTTCTCAGAAACGTCTTCAGTTCAACAATGAGGAAGAGGAGCGTCTCAGACCTGCTTTATGTTCTGTAGCTGCAGCTGTGTAATCAAATGATCTATTAGACATCAAAAGTCCAACTGTGGTGGCGGAGGTGTTTGACCCTTCAACAGAACCTTGTTATGTGCTTTCATTTTCTTACATTTTAAAGAAAGAGAAGCTGCATTAATAGAAACATTTATCTTAAACTTCACACATTCAACTTCCTCAGTCGTCTGTTTATTTTCAGGGAGTGAAACACATGAAGCTTAAGTTCAGCCTTCACGAGTACAATGAGGAAGACTTATAATCACACTTCTGTCTACTTCCTGGGTGTTTAGTGGCCAGAGCTTTTCATCACTTCCACTTTCGAACACTGTCCAGCTGATTGCTGACATCACTGGTCAAGTCCAATCGTCTTTCTCCCGGCCTTCTTCAAGACAATCAGCCTCCACTTCATGTACTTTAAATCTCCCTGCTCATCTTTCAATCTCCCTTCCAGACATGTTACTCAGCGCTCCATCCAATTCTCCATCTTAACCACCACCATGTCTGGACTGTGGGGGGTCCTGCCTAAATTCTTTCATCAGCTGGAATCCAATCAGCCGTGAAGGCCATCAGAGTCCAATCACCAAATAGCTTGACTGGATTCTGTTTATCAGTTAATCATCTTCAATTCATCCTAACAATCAGTATTTAAATCACTGTCAGTCTGTCACAAATGCTCTGTGGGAATAGACACAAAGTGCACCTGCTGAATGTGATTTCTCATTACAATAAATTATGTTTATAAAAATCATGAATTTCAGACACATGAAAAGCTGACATACTCAACCTATGAAACATTATCATCAGCAAAAATAACAACTGGATCCCTAAAGCTGTGATGAGGAAGTGACATCTCACTGATGACAGGAAGTACAAACAGTCTTACAGAGTCATCAGTTCAGAGGGTGTGACAGTCGAGATCAAGAACAAGAAAGAAGTGAGACAGAGAAGCACGATGGATGAATTCAGATGGATTCAAATGTTTTCATGTCTGATGCTCATGATTCAGATTGCAGGTAAGAAGACAGGAAACATTTAAATAGCAGTCAAACTAAATATTGTTCATATTATTACAGTCAACAACCTTTACAGTAAATAAGACAGCTGAGCATGCTCTGTTTATGAACTTGTGTCTAAAATATCTTCACTCTAACTGTAAAAGTGCTGTATTCTAATGTCTATCATATTTCTCTTCAATCTTCTCAACAGTATCTGTAACTGAAGCCTCCATGTTTATGAAAGTTGGAGATGACGTCACTCTGCCTTGTGTGAATGTGATAGATGAGCAGAATAACTGTGATGGGACTACGTAGAGCTGATCACACTTGGACAGATTGGTGAACAAGCTAAAACTAAATCAGACAGACTGAGTTACAGTGAACTGTTCTCTGCTCATAAAGAAGCTCACAGTCGAGGATGTTGGTTTTTATTACTGTCGACAATACGAAGTCAAAGAAACACCATCTAAACACACTCAGGTTCATCAGTCTTTGGCTCGTCTCTCTGTTATTACCTGTGAGTATTTACATCAAAATAGTTTTAGCTCAAATTCTTCTTGGAACAAAAACACATTAATTATATTTATAATAATTAAACAATAATCAGTTAAAGTGTCCTAATACACGTTTTTGTGTCTCACATTGTTACATTATGTTCACCAGTGACTGAACATAAGGACACTGATACGGTGACGTTAAGCTGCTCTGTGCTGACATATGAACAGTGTCATCACACAGTGAAGTGGCTGCTTACAGGTCGAGATGTGGACAAAGAGAACAAACAATTAGTGACTTCACAGACTCACTGCGCTGCCACTGTGTCTGTTCTGAAGAATAATTTTTTGTACTCATAAAACAGTGAAGTGTGAAGTGACTGATACTGAAACAGGAGAAGTGCAGCTGTTTACCTTCAGCCGTCAGACCTCAGGTGAGGAAACAGGTGAGATCATGATCAACTATTTAATACGACTAAAATCAGCTGAAGCTTGAAGTTACAACAGATGAAAAACATGGAAAAGTTTTGTTGTGTTGTTTCATTTATTCAGGTGACACAAAAACAACAAAGAAACCAGCCAGAAAAACTGAAACAACCACAACAATTAAGACGCTTCTAAAATCAGGTGATGTTACTAAAACAAAGTTGACCAGAAATATTTATTTATTTTTCAGTTCAAAGTGGCCTTTTAATGTGATTTACTGCACATGAAAAATACTTTCTCTCTTTTTTTAACTTCTAATTTCAGATGATACAACAGCAAAAACTGTGGAAAGTGAAAACACGACACCAAACAACAAATCATCTGCAGATTCACAACATGGTAACTCAACCATGTGACTGCAAATGAAAAGTTAAAAATATTTTTAAAAAAGTTAAAAAGTAGAATATATTTTACTTGTAAATTATATTTTACTTTTTGTGTTTCTATTTTGGACTTTATATTTTTATATCAGATGTTTAATTACATTTATGTACATTTAGCTGAGTGACAGTCAGACATGTATCCTACAGGAAACATAAGATGGAAACTTTTGGTCTGAACATGTTTTCACTTTTGTATTAAACATAAATATTAAACATAAATATTTGTCTCTGAGTATCATGGCTGTGGGTGGAGATGTATTTATTTATTTAATCACTGTCTGTGAGAAAAATCACACGTCTGAACTCAAACGTTTCTGTTCATCAGATATTTAGACAGGAATAACTGACTTTGGTTCACATAATGTGAATGAAAGCAAATGTCTCTGATTATGTGCGTCTGTATTTTCTTCTTCATATAACTTTTCACCAGCTGACTGTGTAAACATGGCAGCCATCTTTAGCCTTTTTCCATATTTTAAACTAGAAAATGCTTTTGAATTTGAGTCCCTCAAACTTTCAGGTGTTTAACTTTATTGTGTACTTTACATTTAAATATTACATAATAAATAATTTAAACAGAAAACTGCAAAGAAGTCATGTGAATAATTAGAAGTTTTGATTCACTTTTTTCAGATTTTGTATCTTTGAGGTTCATAATTGTCTCTGTGGGATTGGCAGCACTTTTAATAACAGCTGTGACAGTCAACATGTGGAGAAAAACTAAAGGTAAATTTAATCATGAGAAGTTTGAATGATTTTGAATTTTTATTTTAATATTAAATTGACTTTCTTCTCATTTTAGGGAAGAAAACACAGATGGATGAAAACACAGTGAGTACAAAACTCAGTAATCCAACAGAACAAAAACTTCTAAATGTTTGTTTCTGATGCTGTAAACAACATTTCACAGATGATTTTGAATTTGTTGAGCTAAATGTGGTTCAGCAGAGGACTGAGAGTCAGAAGTTTATAAGTGAAAGGTTGTTGGTTTGAACCCCACATGTGAGGGTTTGTCTTGGGAAAGTGGATCATTGATGCTGTCATCTGCCTTTAAATCACTGAAATTATTATTAAATATTTGTGATAAAGTTGTTAAGCTTGTCCCAGCAGCTGACACACTGAAAGAAAACCAGCGGGATGCAAAGCAAAAGAATTTGAACAACAAATCACGAATTAACAAAACGCGACGCACCCCACTGCGCAAGGTGACGTCAGAGTGACGTCTTGTACACGTCAGTCCACTGAAGGGTTGTTTTGGAACGTCAGGCGACGTTTTTTTTCTGATGTCTACTAAACGTCAAGTGTTGACATCTGTAGGGTCTCCGTGTACGGGCTGTTTATAGTCCAAATTTGGTTGTGGACGTTGTTTCATTGTCAAACTCAGACTCAGTGTAGACGTCATTTTTATGCTGCTTCTATGAGCTCTGTGGTCCCATGTTTCCAGAGGGTGGAGGACATGGTTTCAATAGGCCACCAGCTGATTTTACTGTAGCTTTATTTATAGCTTTGTCTGTCTCCAGTCATCATCTGTGGCTGAGACAATGAAATGAAGTTATTAGAAAATGATCTGGAACAGTATTTGAAATTGGACCAGATCATACCAGTTATGTATGAAGGAATGCCGAGAGGTCAGCGAGCATCTCCACGATGGCGAGGGATCTGGAACTAAGACTAAAGTGAGCAGCTGCTCGGTGGATTTCGAGCAGATACTCCAGTTCATACATACACACTTCTACAAACTTCTCGTACTTTCCATTACAAATTCTCACAGTCCAGCTCTGATCACAACCACATTCAGTGGCTTTTACAATCGTGAGCGCTTCATAATAAACAGGATACTTGTAAGAATAAATCATATATAATGCAAATGCTCTTTTAAACTTATTAAACACATTGTACCCCTTTTAAAAGTCATTCCATTTTTTTCTCTAAAGGCTTAAACCATTATTATTTTAAATTTTAAGAAGGATTTCAAAAATGTGTAATATTTTAACACATTTCAATAAATGACCATTTTAACCTGGTTACAAACAAATAAGTTGATTAATTGAAATAAATGAACTAGTTTAAAAAAACAGGAAAATGTCAAACAACATAAACAACCCACATGCACTGAATAAATAAATACGCTAACACATAATAAATCATGTTTGTTTATAAATAATCTGTATTCATATGTGTCATGTTGATAACAACAATGTTGATATTTGTAAATAAAAGATTACATCTATTAATCATGTACATTTCCTGTCATAGACGTCCTCAGGTGGTGGTGGTGAAGGGCTGGGGTGGGTACTCCCTTGCAGTCTTGGGATGTGCTGCATTTTGTGCTCATGGCTGCAGGTGCTCCTGGTTGGGTGGCTGGGCTCTTCTTCCACTTGCAGGGCCTGGAGCCCAGTTTTTGGCTGGGTCTCTTCCTGGTTGGGAGTGGTCTAAGCCCCCCGTGGCTGCTTCACTCTGTTGGGTGGGTTGGCCTGCATCAGTATGTCCCAGTTGTCTCTCTGGGGCTCTTCAATGCACGCAGGCCCTTTTTTGGAGATGGGGGGAAGGGGGCATCAATTGCTGGCTGAAGCTTGTCTCAGACTCAGGCTAGTTTGCTAGTTTGACCTTTTTGTGTGTGTCTGTTGTCAAGTGTGAAAATAACTGTGGTTGGGATGCAGTCCCATGACTTGGGACTCATCTAAATGCTCTCAACTGGTATTTGCAGTGGGAGCAACAGGTGGGGGGCAACAGGTGCTCTTCAGGCACTGTGGTGCTCTGAGGCGTTGTCACTGTAAACTCAGGTTAGCAGTTGGTTGCACCCTGTGGCGGGGTGTGGGGAATGGGGTGCTTGCTCAGCCAATTGTTAGCTGTCTCTCTCACTCTTGGGGTAGTCTTCCAGCTCCCAGTCTTATATTTCCATGAAGGTGTGTGTGTGTGTGTGTGTGTGTGTGTGTGTGTGTGTGTGTGTGTGTGTGTGTGTGTGTGTGTGTGTGTGTGTGTGTGTGTCTCCAGTCACTGTGTTCAGGAGTCTGACGGTTTGAGGGAAGAAACTGTTTCGCAGTCTGGCAGTGAGGACCTGAATGCTCTGGTACCTCTTGACAGAAGGCAGCAGAGTGTAGAGTGTGTGTGTCAGGAGGGGGGCGTGGGCTGCACAGACAGCAGTGGGTTGGGCCATTCATGTGTCTTTGCCGCCTGTACTGGGCGATGACAACCCCTCCTTTTTAATTACATCTTTGCAGCTAATGACACATCACCATGCACCATATAGTGGCTGAATAATGACAAATATACCTTTATAATCTTATTTTGTTGGGTAATAATCACTAAAAGCAGAGTAATGGATGCCCAAAGATCACAAAATTTAGACTTGTCAGATGGTATTGATGTGTGAGAATGCCATTTTGTTTTTTAAAGGTGTGTAATAATGAAAACGATGGAGCAGTAAACTGTGAAAATGTCTGCTCTTCTGATGGAGTTTGACTGACCGTGCTGCTTCTGTCAGACCCACTGACCAAAAACATCAATGTCAACATCAACTCTTGTTTTGTAGTTGGACAACCATGTTAACATTCATTTTATCTCTTAGTTAGAACACCTCTGTGCAAATTATTTTTTGTTCAGTTGTTAAAACCTATGTGTTCTTGTTATGGACAATTTTAGTTGACTCCAATGTTGAGGTCTGAAAGGGATGGTAGTGCTTTTTTGGAGCACCTGACCAGCTCCTCTTCAGCAATTTATTTTTTGCCTCTGTGGAGCTTTCATTGACACCGTGATTTCTTCAGAATGGGACTGGTAACACTGGCTATAACTCATGCTAGTTTGTCTTTATATCAACTATATCAGTAATAAATGTATCTGTTTTATGCTTTACATCTGTTCCTTTGCATCTCGTATTTGTTGATGAGCTTATTGGGCTTTGAATATTAGTGTACACACATAATGTAATATGCAAATAAAGAAATAAACAGTGTTGAATAGTCTCATCAGGATGCTTTCAGAAAGAAAACTTTCAGGGATCACTAAAAAGGCAACACTCAAATGCAGGACTCGATCATAGAAGTTCAGGCCATTTATTTACATTAAATTAGAGTTCAAATAGAAGATCAACACTAGAGAAGTTCTTGGTTTCTACAAGTTAGTGTTTTCCACAAGTCCACACAGATTCTCTTCTAAGAACACAAACCAGCCCACTGCTCTCCATCAAGAGTTTCTCCAGCAGAGAAACGAGCAGAGCAATCCAGCAAAGATGGAACAACTCCCTTTTAAATAAAAATAGAAGTGGAACATAAAATGAGGAAGTGACTAAGGAAGTGAAATGTTGGATTTTTCTTAGTAGAAGCACTATTTTAGTCTTACTGACCGTAAGAATGATCATAGCCTGAAGACTAATTTCTGGGGGGGATGCATCTGCCTATGGCCCAGTGGCTGACAGCGTGGACAACAACTTGCTCCTGAACACCGTAAAGACCAAGGAACTTGTTGTGGACTTCAGGAAGAAGGCAGATGACATCCTGCCAGTCACCATCAACAGGGTCTGTATGGCAAGAGTCTCAGACTTCTGCTTCTTGGGAGTCAACAGCAGGAAGGACCAGACTTGCCAAACACACACTCCTGAGGTTGTGAAGAAAGAAAGAAAGAAAGAAAGAAAGAAAGAAAGAAAGAAAGAAAGAAAGAAAGAAAGAAAGAAAGAAAGAAAGAAAGAAAGAAACAAACAAACAAACAAACAAACAAACAAACAAACAAACAAACAAACTACTTTCTGAGGGTTCTCAGACAGAATAACATCCCTGAGAAACTGTTGGTGTCCTCTTATCGCTGCCGGGGCCGGTCCGTGAGTCATTTGGTACCTAGCCGCGAGAGTTGAGACTCAGGTGTGAAGTTTATGGTTTTCATGGTTTTTATCAGTTTTATCTTCTTTTTTCTTCATCATTTTTATCGTTAACTGGGTTACCCTGGGTCTTTCCCTGTGTGTTATGAATAAATCTTCTTTTTTTTGGTACCGGTACTGGTTTTATTTTGTTGTGTTTATCCTCGACACCTTAAAGGCCAGTCCGTGAAAATATTGTCGGACATAAACCGGTCCGTGGCACAAAAAAGGTTGGAGACCGCTGTCCTAGCAGATAGTCAGCTGTCCTCTCCCCTCACTTGAAAAATTGCACAGCTCCCATTGTCTCAAGAACATTAATTGAATCCTTCAAGACCCAGCTCACCCTGGTCATGTACCGTTTGAATGTCTACCTGAAACTAACAGACTAAGCAACAGATTTTATCCCCAAGCAAGCCATCACCATGCTGAACACTACTGAATTAGGCAATCAGATCCAATACAGCTTTCATGTACAATGTAACATTGTTACAACACAATCTCAGGTTTACACATTTGATGCTACGGTTACCACTGGTCTTTACATCAGCACCAGCAAACAAGGTAAATCATTGAGAACACAGTCTTGATCACTGTCATCAGCATGGATTCTGTTGTTTAATAAACACTGAAGCAATATGCAATATGAGTTTGCACAAGACAGAATGTCACACTGCACAATGTAATGTCATTGCTGGTACAAGTACATATTTCTATATATGGCAGTGGACAGGAAGTGTGCTGTGGCTTCAGTGGAGATAAACCTCTACAGCACATATTTTAATATCCTGTAGATTTACTCTAATTTACCTCAATTAAAGTAAGTAAGACTGCTGTCTCAGTTTGGTTAAAGAAGGATGTATGTTCATTTTTTCTTTCATATCTACACGTTTGTAAAAACTAAGGGAATACATATGACCTACCAACATTAAAAATAACCACAGCGTGAATGAAGAGGAGACAGGAAGTAAAGAAGATAGACATTTGTCTTTGACAAGTACAACAGAGTTCGCAAGTTGCAGTTATGACAAGATGAACAAAAGGCGATGATTGATCACAAATTATTCAACATTTCTCTGTTTTTGTTGCTTCTTTATTCAGGTAAGGTAACCTTTACAAATACTCTAAAACATAATTTTTACTTACTATCAACAACAAATTTTAAAAATACATTTTCAGATCTGAAAATAAACAAAGACACTGCATATTAGAGTAAATACTTTATTTTAGTCCAGTCTCATTATTTATATTTCTTTACTTTTTAAATCAACAGTAATTGCACAAAATGATGCGATTTATGCGAAATATGAGAACTGTTTAGGTAAACCACCCTAAAAAATTTCTATTTCATGTATTAAACCACAAAAAGCATATAAAGTGCTTTGAGAACTCAGAGTAGAAAAACGCTATATAAGAACTAGCCCATTTACCATTTGATATAATATATTTTTGGCCACTGTGACCCATGGGACACTGTTTTCCCTACTCAGCATTTCTACTTCAAACCAGGCTCACAGTGCATTATGCATAATGCAACTGTAGGAAAGGAAGATCTACATGTACCTACAAGTATTAAAATGTTTGGGGGGGGGGGGGGGGGGGGGGGGGGGGTGCTTCTGTTTAAAGGTAAAGATACATTTAACATGTAACAAATTTTTTCCAACTTCTTTTCAAATTTACTTTATTCTGAAATCTTTATGTAGACAGCTGTGCTTTTGTTACAGCAAAACTGAGTTTGGTGCACACATTTTTTTCTGTGCACAAGAATGTAAATTATCTGCATTTGCACAAGTAATGGTAATATTTTTGTTTCTCTTTCATGTTCTCAGGAGCACTTAGTGAAGATCTTTCGCTTGCCTTCACTGTCAGAGATGGAGATAAAGTCACTTTGCCTTGTAAAAATCGGTTCAACATTCATCACAACTGTGACACTATCACCTGGATCTTCAGAGATTCAAGAGGCACACCAGCAGTAGAGCTGGTTAATCTTGGACAAATCAAAGAAGAAGCCAAATCAGACAGACTGAGTGTTACAGCAGAATGCTCACTGGTTATAAAGAAGGTCACAGCTGAGGATGTTGGTCGTTACACCTGCAGACAGTTTAGAGGCAATCCAGGGAGACAGCAAGGTCCAGATGCTGTGGTTTATCTGTCTGTTGTTGTCAGTAAGTATTTACACCACAATATATTTTAGTTCAAGTGGTGTCATTGGAACAGCATATTTTCATTATATATGAAAATAAATATGTGTTCTTGCTTCGTTTTTCTCTTGCAATTCATCTTCACCAGTGACCGAAAAGAAGAACGCTGATAAAGTAACTTTAAGCTGCTCTGTGTTGACATTTGATCGGTGTAGACACAAAGTGAAGTGGATCCATAACAGAAGAGATCTGGATAGAGATTACTCAAATTTAAAAACATCACAGTCTTCCTGCTCTGCTACTGTGACATTTCTGAACCTTACATATGGTCACATATCAAGTTCTGACTTTAAGTGTAGCTTAAAAAGAACAGAAAATAACAAAGAGCAGCTTTTTACCTTCAGCCATCATTCATCAGGTAAGAAACCAGGAGAGGTTCTGAAGAGCTTATTAAATGAATTCACATTATTTTGTCTAAATACCTAAGATATTATCTTGTTTTATTAATCTGAAGATTTAATCGACTGAATATACAGAAAGTTTTCTAATGAAAGGGCCACTGAATTTTGTTTTTTGTTCAGGTGAAGAAACAAATACAGCAACAACAGTTAAATTAGACACAGTGACTACAATAAAAGTGCTGGAAATGGATGGTTCAACAAACTTACCAGGTAATGTCAACAATATTCTGTATCAATTTTTCAGCAAAGTCTTTTTCTTTCTGAATTTTAGGAGAAAATGTTTGTTGTTGTTAGTGAATGAGCAAAGTTTAATCAAAAGTCATTCAGACTGGTGTTAGTAATGACTTCATTTATGGGTTTTAATTTACAATATTACATATACAAAGCAAACTCTTACAGCTTCCTAATGAGTAGTTGCCAGAGTTTTGTTTCTTTGTTCAGATGAAGATACATAAACAAATCATTTAACTGTTATAGAACATACAGAATGAAAGATCCTTTCAATTTTATTCTTTTGTTTTTGGTGAAGAAATATATGCAGCAGCAACAATTAAATTGGAAATAATGACTGAATCTGGCATTAAAGGAGGTCTGACAACAAAACAGCTGAAAATCATGAATGGTTTGAGAAAATTACCAGGTAATGGCAACAATATCTCTCTCTTTCTACAACTTCAGTAAATATTAAAGGCATGCTCTGATATTTCAGATGATGTACTTAAACATACATTTAAAATATACTTTTCATGTTTTCACTCTCTTCCCAGACTGGTCCTGGTACAGGCTTGCCATTGTGGCCCTGGGTTTAGTAGCACTTATAGCAGCTGTTGTTGTCGTCAGCATCTGGATAAGAGCTGGTGGGATTTATTCACATATAAACAGAAAGGTTGATAAACCTGGATTCTGTTTGTGGAAGTTAAAGTTGACTCCTTATTTTCTATTTTTTAGGGAAAAAAGCACAGATGGATGAAAACATGGTCAGTTTATTAATCAGAATGAAACAGATAATTTTAGATTTTTTCCTTCATTTGTGCCACGAGAACAACAAAACAGCACGACACATTAGGACAAGACAGATAATAAATAGAAAATTAAGCTGGAATGTCTGCAATAAAACAACCTTTCCCAATAACACAAACATGTCGGATTATACAGAAATTTTAGAGCTCACAGTTCTCCTCATGAAGAGGCGGCACTCATCAGGATCAAAACACTAATTCATGGCAAACCTGATAAAAGCTCACATAAGGATCAATGAATATCCATATCTATGCCATATATATATATATATATATATATATATATATATATATATATATATACACATATTTGCCTGTTTGTTTCAGGAACAGAATTTAAACTCTGCAGTAACTTCGTCTGCTCCAGGAACCATTCAGGAATCTGTGAGATCAAACATGTATTTGTTCACTTATATGTTGAATCTGCATTTTATACATTACTGAGCAGTCTTTATGTTGTCTTCACTGTGCAGGCTGATCTTCAAGATGTTGTTCTCTACGCCTCCCTCAGCTACACCGAGACCACCTACAGGTGTCCAGGTCTTCAGGTAATTTGATTGTTAAGGTTGCGGGGTTTCTCCTCCTACTGATCCCTGTCGGTAGTTACTGCTTACCCATTGGTTTTAGGGAACATGGCTGGAAGATCTGGCGTAGTTATTGACCTATCTCCTGGGGTATCCTCTGGTGCAACACGTTCTCACTCTTTAAGCAGAGGAACCCTGGCCAAGCATCCATATATAGTAAGGAGTAAGAACCTTGTGGCAGGGCGTGGTCTGCAGTGCCGCTGCAGGGGTGGTGGATGCACCTGAGTGGCAACACACCTCGCCAATTTAAAGTGTGGGCTAACTCCTGTCGTGGTTGTTGGTGTGTCAGGCTGTGCGCAAAGAAGCTGCAGCTAAGGGTTTGTACAGCAACCAATGAATAAAGATAATGCAAAGCATGTTCATGTAGTGGGGTCTGCTGTGGTTACATTCCTAGACAGCCGGCCTCTGGCTCAAAGCTTTTCAGTGAAGTGAAAATATTGAACATAGACATTTTTGTGTTTTTCTGAAATAGTTATGTTATGGTGTGCAAGAGGAAATTATTTATGTTTGATTTAAAGAAAAACCCTTGGGAAATTTTGACAAAAATTTTACATTTCATTGAGAGGCTAGTAATTTTGTCCTTATCTGTTCATATGTAAAAACAAAAAATATTAAAATAAAAAGAAATTGGCTCACAAGAGGAGCTGTAGAGAGTAGAATTCTTCTTGGTAAAGTAAGGCAAGGCAAGGCAAATTTATTTGTATAGCACAATTCAACAACAAGGTGATTCAAAGTGCTTTACAGAAACATTAGAAACAAAAACAAATAAAAAGCATGATTTAAAATTGATTAAAACAAGCAAACAAACAAACTAACTAAACACACACATTTCACACCTGTTCGCACGATCTGAACCCTTATCGTAAGGGGAGCTACCAGTCCTTCTGTGGACGAGCTACTTTCTATTTTAAATTCCCTGAATTTAAAATACTCTCTAGACCCAGCTGGGGAGCTACCCAGTAAGTAAATGTGTTTGTAACAAAAGGTTTGTTAAAGCTCCCAGACAGGGCAGGTTAGGAAACAAAAAGGAAAAAAAGAAAAAAGCTGTGTATTCTTTTTCAGGTTCCCCATAAAGAAGATGAAGAAGGTGAAGCTTTGACCTACATTATATGTTCAGTCTCTTCTCCTGGACCTGCTCCCAGCAACCTCTATGCTAGCATCAACAAACCAAAAGACTAAAAAACAGGAAAAAACACAGAATCTCTTTTTCTTTGATAACTTCTTTCTTTCTTTCCATTCTTGTGTAATGAAAGAGGGTTTCTGTTTTGTTAAAGTTCCCAGGATTTAACAACAGTGATAATATAATCTGTATTTTAATTTTTAATTTCCAACCCAGAATGTTGCACTATATTTTTTCATAGATTGTTTATTGCTTTATCAGTGTGCATATATGTGTTTGTATATCTGCAGTTTAGGCCTGATGATTTTATGATATTAAAAAGTGTTTTTCCATTATGTAAAATCCCAAGCAGCCAATAAAGGCTCCAGCACGTGAGTTTTATTGTCACGGTACTGGGTCTCTGACCCAGTGTTTTTGTTGGTTTTAGTTATGTTCTTTGTTTATTGTAGTTCATGTATAGGTTTCCTGTTACTTTGCCTTCCCCGTGTCCCGTGTCTAGTTACCCTTGTCTCCATGTTCCTTCTGCCTCCCCAGTGAGTTGCGTCTTTTGTCACTCCTGTCTCTCTGCTCCGTTTTCAGTTTGTTCAGTGTCAAGTCAGCGTCTTTGTGTTATATTTCCTGTTACTGTGACGTTCCCTTGTCTCATGTCAGTGTTTGTGGTTTTGCTTTGGTCTTTTCATGTTTGATTACTCCCACCTGCACCTTGCTCTTGTGTCTCATTCCCTCGTTATCCCTCAGTGTATTTAAGCCCTGTGTTTTCCTTGTTCTGTGTTGTGTTGTACGGTGTGTGTTTACCTGTGTGCACCTCTGTGTGCTTAGTTTATTTTTCCAGTGTAGTTTTGTATTGTTTCTCCCAGCCAGCAAATAAAGCTGTGTTTTTTTGAGTTTGCCCTTTGCCTCTGTGAGTCTGCATTTGGGTCTTCTCTTACCAGCACACAGCTAGTTCATGACATTTATTGTTATATTTTGTTTATTTTAAATAAAAATTGGTATATATGTATACATAGTTATTATATATATATATATATATGCAAATTCATTGCCTCAAGCAAATAAGCAATGTTTGCTTAAGATAACTACATTAGGACAACTTATCCATTCATGAATTACATTTTTGTCATATTTTATATTTGTATTTTGAAAACAGTAGCGATGTCAGCTACCATTTCACACACTTCACATGGGATTTTGTTGGTTGAAGGACCCTAATAGACTCTAGAATTGTCACCATAAGCGCTGCCTGTCTGTTTCGTATGAGCATAACAGTTCAGGCTCGGCTGTGTTGCATGTGTGTCAAGAAAGAAGCAAGCATGAAGAAAAAGGAAGTGTACCTAATAAAAGAAGGAGGAAAGGAACAAGGTTTATCTGGCAATAATTAATACATTGGGAAATAAAAATTAGCAGAAAAAACTTGTAAGATTTCATTTTATTTTTCTGATTCTAAATGTTTGGTATTGACATCCAAACCATTATAAAGGCCAAAATATAATCTCAGTAAACAGATGAGTAGATTAAATAATAAGTGTAAGTAAAAGCAATAATAATCTGCCATTACAGTTTTTTCTGATTGCTTAAGCACATTTTTTGTAACTATTGGCTAATTTTGCAAAACTCTTCACACAAATAAGAAAACCTGTCACCCAATAATCAAAACATTGTAGTTCTCTTGCAAAAGCAAACACAGCTAGATTAACTCTTCACACCTTCATAAAAATGGTGTTTCCGTATCAAACAGTACACACAAGCCATCATCTACTAAGCACACAATGCACCAACTGCACACTGATGGTATGAATATAAAACACATCTGGCCTTTGCTTTCTCTGTGCACAAGGTAGGCTATGTCAGTTTGAGCTCATACTTCTGTCATAGATCCATAAGCATAGAGGGAGCCAAACTTCAAGTACTGGTGTTTATTCAAACACATCAAAACAAACACAAGTGTTTATTTCCAAGTATAGGATTATTTGCAATCGCCATAATGACTATAAGGGTTACTTGGTCTGCAGTGAACATGCTTCCTCTGCCCCCAGCATCTGGTCATCTAGCAATTCTGTAAAGTAACAATTTCAGTATTTTTACATCAATGGTATTGGTGTGTTTCTCATTGGCATATGGCAGTGCTACAAATCTTTGTGCGAAGTGACTGTACTAACCGATTCTCATTTCAAGATGTCCTTATGGTACTTGCTACAGTGTAGCGGCTCGAGTTAGGCTGGACCCGTTGGCCAGCTACCCTCAGGGTCATTCCACGGTTGATTACATGGTCCACTATTGTAGCTCTGATGTCATCAGCAATTCTATTTCTTACTCTTCTTACCCTTCCTCTCCCCCCTCCTCATCTTCCTCTCCCCCCTCCTCATCTTCCTCTCCCCCCTCCTCATCTTCCTCTTGCTCCTCCTTGTCCTTGTCGTCCTCTTCATCCTACTTCTTCACCTCCACGTCCTCTTCCTCGGCCTCCTCTACTTCTCACTCTTTCTGCTCCCTCCATTGTACTCCGCACACACAGCTTACCTGTATTATAGTGCTTAGGCTGATTGCAAAGTGAACTAATTATCTAAAAAAGTTTTCACATGTGAAAGTGTGCCAGACGGTTGGCAAATTAGTGTTAATGATAGCCATACATGTGTATACTTTGCTAGGAGTGTGTTGGAAATTTGGTAATTGAGTGTTGTGCAGTGAATTGTGCCTACAGTTTTGCAAAGTGTGTGTTACAAAATTGCAAACTGAGTGCAAAGCAGTTTTTGTGCTTTTAGTTTTGCACACTCAGTGAGTGGTTTTGCTATAAGTCTGAATAGTTTTAGAGATTGTGCTACAGGAATCACAGTTAGGGTTTAAGCATTCAGAAAAAACTGTAAATGTTTTTATTTTCCATAGTTTGTTCCAATAACAGTATAAATTTGTCTTTCTTTTTTTCCACAGTGATTAATTTGCCTTGTTGCCATTTTTATTGACTTCAGCAACATTGTGCAGGGGAATTAGAGCATCCATTTGCTGTTGCTATATGTGAAGCTAGCCTTAAAGGCAACTGATGACGGGCTTTCTGTCTCCCATTCAGTTATCCACTCATCTCTCTTAAAGTAGAACAATCTTGACTCAGGATAAAGAAAGAAAAACTCCAGACGTGTGAACGGCACCTCCTCACGACACATCCCCACGTTAACAGTACATCAATCTGACCCCGCTCCCTAAAAGATCATCGACTGCGCTTCAGCTTCTCAGTTAAGCTTGTATGTAGTGAAAAATCTACTGTCTACAGTGGTGAGTGATTATATTAAACAAGGGTTTAAAGATTGTGTGTACTTTTTATAAAGAGGGTTAAGAAGTGGATGTCAATGTTATGTGACATGAACAAGTTTCCATTAGAGCACTGAAATACCAGCTGTTTCGATATTAAATTTGCCTTTAGGAATTAATCTGTAAGTGCTTGAAATGTAAGCTTTATTTAACGTTGTTTTGTTGTTGTTTTTTCCTAAAAGAATTATCCGGTTTTTAACATACGGATAAAAGGCACTACTGTTCAACGGAAATCTTCATTTTGTGGGCTATTTACTGTGGCATCATTTAATTTGAGTTTTAGTGGGAATTTTTTGTATTTAACTTACGTTAAAAATGGTCAAAGTAACTTACTCTTTTTAACGATATTTGAAATGGTCGCTAGCAGTTATGTTCTCGCCACTGCCTGTTACCATTATGGGTGTAAAGTATGGAGGACCACAAGAGCCACACACATTGAAATAAAGGATTCTACTTAAATGATGAATTGTAGAACAAATTCTGCATCTGTGAATTCATTTTAACTAATTTAACCCTCTGAGGTCGCGGGACGCGTCAAAATCACATGACCAGTTTAAGAGGACACAGCTACAAGATGCAGCACGTCAGAGTCTCCATTTCAACTTGGGTCAAAAGTGCGGAGTTCAAGCTATATACCAGTTTACCATGTCAGCCAATCAAAAAAAAAATGATAAGGCAACATGTGACATTTGGTTGTTTAGGGAGAAGGGGAAGTTTTTAGGGGTGACACCCGCAACGGACAGCGGGCGAGCGAAAGAAAGAGAGAGAGCGAGTTTTCATATGTGAGACATTAGTGACGTTTAGCGTGTTTGGAGGCTAGAGTTAGTTTACCTGCTCTGTTATGGTAACTGTCTTGATTAAATAATATTTTTATATTTTTAAAAGCATATCAATTAACAAAAACATTAAAGAGTGTTTGAGAACGTTTATCCAGCCATGATTTGAAAGCATATAGCCCACATTTTAACAGACTGGTGTAGCAGTGAAGATGTTTAATCTGCAGTGAAAGTAATATAATAAAAGTCACATGTTGTACCAGCTGTTCCAGTGAAAGGTTTGTCCCATTAGCTTGTCTATATACCTTTTAAGTTACATTTCATCAAACAGTCCTGAGAATCCACACAAATGATCTTTTTATATATTACAGTCCAAAGTGAATGCAGATGGTCTCCTGCAGCTTTAAAATATCTAAAGGACACTGAGTGTGGAAACGATCTGTGTTTCTCTTTTTGGTCATCATTAAGTGCTAAAAATTCTGCTGCTGATGTACTCACATTCCTACTAAAAGACTTCCCTTTTTCTTCTCAGAGGAAAAACTATTTCAGAAATGCAATGAGGAACCAACACGTGTTAGAGCTAGAAAGAAAACATCTTATCTGTTACAGCTTGGACATCAACAGCAGATAGTTGTCCTCTTCACCTGGCCCTCTATATCAGCATAATATTAGCATAAATCACAGGAAGTGGACACAGCATCTCTACAAGAAGGACTATTTCAGAGATTAATTTTTAATGTGAGAAACAGGAAGGAGAAAGACGGAGAATGGCTGAATTCAGGTGGATTCAAATGTTTTCATCAGTGATACTAATGCTTCAATTGTCAGGTAAGAATATTTAAACGTTTATAAATGAGATTACAAAAGCTTAGTTTGTTGACATTATTGATTTTATTCTTTTCTTCACAGCAGCAGCAGCTGACTACTCTGAGTTTATTATCAGGGATGAAGGTGAGGTCACTTTGTCATGTGAAAATGTGACAGATGATCAAGATAAATGTGACAGAACTACCTGGCTCTTAAGTCAGTCAAATAGAGCCGTAGTAACACTGTTTGAAAACGGGAAGATTCACCAAGGGGTCAAAAATAAATCAGACAGACTGAGTGTTACAGCAAAATGTTCTCTGGTTATAAAGAAGCTCACAGCTGAGGATGTTGGTCAGTACACCTGCAGAAGGTTCAACAAATCAGGACAAAAAGAAGGTTCAGACTCTGTAGCTGAGCTGTCTGTTGTTAACAGTGAGTATTTCCATCATAATGTTTTCAGATTATTAGAACATCAAACTGAAACATTACAATAACTATAACTACAGTGATGATTACTGTAAATGTTATTCTTGTTCTCTCTTTTTTAACAGTAACTGAATATAAGGATGATGACACAGTGACATTGAAGTGCTCTGTGTCCACATATAAAGAATGTAAATACACTGTGAAGTGGCTCTATGGTAACAAAGACCTGAGGATGTCACAGTCTGCCTGCAGTGTGACCTTTGCAACATCTGATCATATTTACACATCCAAGAACTCTGAGATGTTGAAGTGCCAAGTAGCACATGGTGGAAACGTGCAGGAGTTTATCTTCAGTCAATCTTCTGGTCAGAGAAGGGATACGTAAACATTTCAGTCCTTACAATAACTTCATCCTGTTATAAACAAACAAAGAACTTTTTTGGGGATATGATCATAGAAAAAGTGCTTGTATGATTGGGTGAATAAGGCGAGTTGTATAAAGCGCTTTGAAGTCAGGTAAAGTAGAAAAGCACTGCAAAAGAAGCACAATTTAACAGACTTCAGAAGCCCGCTCCTACCAACAGTCAGCGTTGGATTCTTATACACGATACACTTACTTCACTTCAGCAAGTTCCCAAAAATAAGCTGTAAAAGAAAACATCCTGTGGAGATGTATTAATGGAAAGAAGGAAAAGGGGAAGTCAGCTTAATGAGGCTGCTGTTCATTTTCTGTTCCAGTTTATAAAAAAGCTTATTTTTTAAAAAACATTTCTGTCAGTGAAATAACATTATAACCAGAACAATATTTCTTTGTTGGTCATTTTAAGCAAATACAATGATCTTAACCGAGTAATTTTATACAACCTAAAACACATTTGATTTTTATACATCAGGATTTTAAAAAGACAAGAACCTGCAGACATAATGTGTTTAATGTTTTTCTTTTTCTTCAGGTGTGTGGAAGTTTATTGTTGTAGCGCTGGGGTTAACAGTACTCATAATGAGTGCTTTCATAGGCATCATATGGAAGAGAGTTAAAGGTGAGAGCTTTCACAAGACTGAGCTTTCATCACCAGGGAGACTGCAGAAACCAGGATGGACTTTCATTCTAAAAGCTTGAATTGATTTTTCTCTTTTTCAGGACACAAATCACAGATGAATGAAAATGCTGTGAGTTATAACACTTTCATGCTACATACGAGTAATCAGTCTTTCTCACTGATGTGATTATAGTCTGCTGTGTTTATGAGGCTTCTTTGTCTGTTTTATTTGTTCCAGGAACTCAGTTTAAACCCTGCAGTGACTCTGTCTGCTCCAGGAACCATTCAGGACTCTGTGAGCTCAAATACTTACTCACCACTAGGGATGGGTATCGTTTAGGTTTTATCCGATACCGGTGCCAAATCGGTACTTTTGAAACGGTGCCGGTGCTTAAATGGTGCTCAAACCGGTGCTTAAAGAATGGAGAACACAAAATTGGTCCAAAAACCTCTCATGTTCAGCTGGTTTTTTGTAAAAAGATAACAATGTTAGCCTTTTCTGCAGCTATGGGGCATATATGGTATCACTCTTGGCTGGAAGCAGTGCTTAAACAATGGAAAAAACACAAACTTTATCCAAAAACCTCTCATGTTTAGCCGTTTCCCTCTTTTTCTTTGGTCATTTTAGCCTTTTTGGCCAGAGTGAAGGGAGTATCTGCCATCAAACAAGAAGACAGCCGCATGTAGCTACGATGGTGTTTGCTAGTTCACCTTACATGCATTAATTTAATAACGTGGTTAGCCTACTCAACATAAATTACACACGAACAACATTAAGCTACTCACGCAGAGACGAACGGCTGCTGCTGCCATCATCATCCTCATCATTTCTGCTACACTGGCAGGGCTAGGGGCCAGGACTCTACTCTTCGTGTTTTTGGGGATGTTGCTAACTCCGGGTCTGACAACAGGCACCACACCCGCAGTAGATGTGCTCGGTGTGAGGTCTCGCAGCAAGCTATCAAATACAGCGCATTTCTGGCCTTTTAAAAAAAAACCGCTATGCGTCGCCAGGTATTTCATCGGATTTGAGGTGTTACCTCCTTTGACAGTATCACAGTATCAGCTTAAAGCACTTGTTGCTGCTGAGTTTGCATATTTTGCTGTGAAGTACAGCCAGACTTTTGACCGCTTCGCCTTGGACATTTTTAATCTGTAGCTCTGCTCTAAAAGAATGTACGTACCTGGGCCCGCCTACTATCCTCGGAAACGTAAAATGATTGGCTAGAAGTGTATCACAGCTCAGGAAAAAAAAGCACCGAAATAAAGCACCGAAATGTGCGCTGCTTTTCGGTCTGGTTACTACCGTTTATGGCACCGGACACCGGTACCCATCCCTACTCACCACTTGTATTTGTTCTCCCATATGTTGAATCTAAGCATTACTGAGCAGTCTCTATGTTGTCGTATCTGTGCAGGCTGAATCTGAATACGCTGTTCCCTATTCCTCCATCAGCTACACTAACAACACCACCAGTAAAGCTCAGGTAAGCTGTCCTGTTGGTTATTCAGGTGATGTCAGTTAATAACAATAAAAATTCCCATGAAAGAGCAAGGTAAATGTTGATATCTGAGTGTTAAGAATAAATATTAAGATTATAATACTATTATCATATCTGCCTTACCCTACATTATTATGGTCTTAATTATTTTGTTTTTTGTGTATTCATTTTCAGGTTGTGGGTCAAGATGATGATGAAGATGATGACACAGTGACCTACATCACCATGAAAAGTCACATCACTTCTGCTGCACCCTCCAGTGATCCCAGCAGCCTCTATGCTGCCGTTAACAAACCAGTGAGAGACACGTGTTGACGAAACAGCTACAGCTCATACAAGCTTTCTTACGTTACACTGGTTATGGTTGCGCTCAGGCCCTTTTTAACCTGTTATTTGTATCAGATTGTGTAAAAATGTTTCTGTTAGGCATAAGTTCTCCATGTTTAACAAAAAGGATATTATACTGCTCATTTACATTTCTAACACAGAATGTTGCACTATGTTTTATCCATAAATTGTCTCCAGTTTGACAAAGTTCAGAATTTATTACTGTAGCAATCCCTTTATCCAGAAGGGGGTGCTGTATATTCTTTATAACAAAATGTGAAGCAGTGGAAGAAATAATCTAACATCCTCAGACATAATAAAAGTCACATGTTACATCAGCTGTTTCTGCTTGCAGTCATTTAAACATCTATATCTCAGAACTGTTTGAGTGTGTGTTTCAAAGCTGAATTAGTTAATTATTCCGTATTCAACAATATAGAATCACAATGGAAAACAACAAACTTCATTTTTACATTGGGCTATACATCCTGTGATTAACACTCCTCTAAATCCCTGTGCTTTGTGAAAATCATCTCTTTGGGATTTATGATCCTGCAAATTTGTTCGTCTCTGTAAACTTTTCGATTGGACAAATGGGAGAGAGGGGTTTCACCCACTCAAGATGCATTTCCTGCTACTCCCTCTGCTCGACGCAGCAGGAAAACTGTTATTGCACCACACAAGGAAAAGAAAAAACATGGTTTTCAAAGTGTGTGCTGCTTCTCATTGCAATTGTATCTGTGGCGTCTGATACGAGCCCTTTTGGTTTGGCGGTGTGCGTAAACTCTGAGCATTATGATTCAGTTTCTCATATTGCAGAAGTAAATAAAGTAAAGTGGACAGGACAACCAAACCTTACTTAACTATCTAAGAGATTAATTTTAGGAGTCACTTTAACAACAACTGGCTGTTAATAAATGAGGAACATGGAAGCTGTGACAGTCTGGTTGTGTAAGAATAATGGCAGAAATGTGAGAAAGAAAGCTGAAAGTCATAATGAGGAAGTCATAGATCGAAAACTACAGGAAGAAGACACGCTTATGCTTTAGAAGCCTGAGAAGAAAGGAGAGACTGAGAGACACGATGGTTACATTTAGATGGATAGAAATGTTTCTGTTCTTTGTACTCATGCTTCAGTTTGGAGGTAAGGATGATTTTTACACTGTACATCGTCTTAGGATTTGAAAACTATTCTTCTTTTTAATTTTAGTAATATCATTTTTATTTAGCACACAAAGCTGTGGTGTTTCTGTGAACAATGAAAACTGAGTTTGATGCACTCTTGAAAAATGTAGTGTTAACATTTTTGATTCTGTCATGTTCTCAGGAGTAAATAGTGGAGATCTTCCACTCTCCTTCACTGTCAGAGATGGAGATAAAGTCACTTTGCCTTGTGAAAATCTCATCAACAATCATCACAACTGTGACACTACTGTCTGGCTCTTCACTGATTCAAGAGGCACACCATCAGTAGAGCTGGTTTATCTTGGACAAATCAAAGAAAAAGCCAAATCAGACAGACTGAGTGTTACAGCAGAATGCTCACTGGTTATAAAGAAGGTCACAGCTGAGGATGTTGGTCGTTACACCTGCAGACAGTTTAGAGGCAATCCAGGGAGACCGCAAGGTCCAGATGCTGTGGTTTATCTGTCTGTTGTTAGTAGTGAGTATTTGCAACACTATATTTTTGAGCTCAAACCATCCTGTTAGAACAACATGCTGACAAGTTACATTTTGAAAAAAGGAAACTTATATTTATTTGGTATTTCTCTTGAATTTCATCTTCACCAGTGACTGAACACAAGAAAGCTGTTGAGGTGACTTTAAACTGCTCTGTGTGGACATATGAACGGTGCAAACACAAAGTGAAGTGGATCCATATCAGTGAAGCTCTGGATAGAGATTACTCAAATTTAAAAACATCGGAGTCTTCTGCTCTGCTACTGTGACATTTCTGAATGATGCATCACTCATATATCAACTTATGACTTTAACTGTAGCGTAACAACAGAAGGAAAAAAAGAGCAGCTTTTTACCTTCAGCGCTCAGTCATCAGAAACCAGGAGAGATTCTGAAGAACCTTTCAAAATAACTTTGCATTAATCTGACTAATTACCTAAAATATCCGCTCATTTTATTGATCTGAAGCTTTACAGTTTTTTCTGATTTCTTAAGCACATTTTTTGTAACTATTGGCTAATTTTGCAAAACTCTTCACACAAATAAGAAAACCTGTCACCCAATAATCAAAACATTGTAGTTCTCTTGTAAAAGCAAACACAGCTAGATTAACTCTTCACACCATCGTAAAAATGGTGTTTCCGTATCAAACAGTACACACAAGCCATCATCTACTAAGCACACAATGCACCAACTGCACACTGATGGTATGAATACAAAACACATCTGGCTTTTGCTTTCTCTGTGCACAAGGTAGGCTATGTCAGTTTGAGCTCATACTTCTGTCATAGATCCATAAGCATAGAGGGATCCAAACTTCAAGTACTGGTGTTTATTCAAACACATCAAAACAAACACAAGTGTTTATTTCCAAGTATAGGATTATTTGCAATCGCCATAATGACTATATGGGTTACTTGGTCTGCAGTGAACATGCTTCCTCTGCCCCCAGCATCTGGTCATCTAGCAATTCTGTAAAGTAGCAATTTCAGTATTTGTACATCAATGGTATTGGTGTGTTTCTCATTGGCATATGGCAGTGCTACAAATCTTTGTGCGAAGTGACTGTACTAACCGATTCTCATTTCAAGATGTCCTTATGATGCTTGCTACAGTGTAGCGGCTCGAGTTAGGCTGGACCCGTTGGCCAGCTACCCTCAGGGTCATTCCACGGTTGATTACATGGTCCACTATTGTAGCTCTGATGTCATCAGCAATTCTATTTCTTACTCTTCCTACCCTTCCTCTCCCCCTCTCCTCATCTTCCTCTCCCCCCTCCTCGTCTTCCTCTTGCTCCTCCTTGTCCTTGTCGTCCTCTTCATCCTACTTCTTCACCTCCACGTCCTCTTCCTCGGCCTCCTCTACTTCTCACTCTTTCTGCTCCCTCCATTGTACTCCGCACACACAGCTTACCTGTATTATAGTGCTTAGGCTGATTGCAAAGTGAACTAATTATCTAAAAAAGTTTTCACATGTGAAAGTGTGCCAGACAGTTGGCAAAATAGTGTTAATGATAGCCATACATGTGTATACTTTTGCTAGGAGTGTGTTGGAAATTTGGTAATTGAGTGTTGTGCAGTGAGTTGTGCCTACAGTTTTGCAAAGTGTGTGTTACAAAATTGCAAACTGAGTGCAAAGCAGTTTTTGTGCTTTTAGTTTTGCAAACTCAGTGAGTGGTTTTGCTATAAGTCTGAATAGTTTTAGAGATTGTGCTACAGGAATCACAGTTAGGGTTTCAGCATTCAGAAAAAACTGTAATTGACTGAATTTAGTTTCCTAATGAAAGGTCCACTGAATTTTATTCAGGTGAGAAATCAAATACTGCAACAACAATAAAATCAGAAACTACAACTGGAAACACAACAAAAGAGCTGGAAATCATGGATGATTCAACAAAATTACAAGGTAATCAACAATATTCAGCTTTTTTTTTTTCAATATTTCTATATTTTAGAATGAAATGTTTTAATTTCAGATACATGTTTTTTTTCCTCTGTATTCATCTACATTAAAAAACAAAAACAATCAGAAAATGACATTTAAAATATTATTTTCATGCTTTTCATGCTCTGTCTCCAGGCTCATGCTGGTACAGGCTCATCATAGTGCCTCTGGGTTTAGCAGCACTTATAGCAGCTGTTGTGGTCATCAACATCTGGACAAGAGCTGGTGAGAATGTTCACACATAAGCAAGAAGGGTTGATAAACCAGACATGAAGCTCTGAAGAAGCACGGGTTTATGATTTTGTATTTTACAGGTGTGTAAAGATGGTGAACAATGAAAAAGTCCAGTCTACTGAAGTAGCTTGACCAACCCTCCAGCTTCTATCAGATCTCACTGATCAGCACATCAACAAGCTTTATATTTGCACGAGGAGCAGAAGCTTTTAAAAAGAGAATCGTTGTTTTTGCCTTAGTCACAGTTTGGACAACAATTTGAAATCTTGATATGATCTTTTTAGAACCACAGTGACTTTTCTAAAATACCTGCCTGCATCAGCGGTAAAAAGCTCTTTCTCCTTGTACTGTGTTTTTTGGAGGTGTACATTGTTTTTCATCAGTTTTCAGCAGGCAGGGGTAGCTTTTGGTGGTTTTCTGGACCACAAAAATAGAAACACGTTTGACATGTTGTTTTCTCTTTCTGCAGAAGCCTCCTGTACAGCATGGTTGTTGTAAAAAGAAATACACGTACAAATATTTTTCTTTTACATCTGCATTTGCTGATCATTTCTGAATTTGAAAAACATGCTCTCACTATTATTTCCAAAACACTCCTGTTGGCACTTGGGTAATAGATTTCAAAGCCATTTTTCATTTCTTTCTTTTTCAGCTGCAGAAAGTTAGTTTAGAGTTTTGAGCTTAGTTTTATGAGCCTGAGCCTGGATACAAAGTCATTTGTATGTGGTCGAATCTGGTCTGCGCTCAAATGAGTTTTGATTGATGATGATGTAATCACACACACTGTTATCTTTAATGAATTTGAACATAATGCAATCTTTAAAATAAATAAAAATTCTAAGCAGAAAGTCTATTTTGCATCTCTCACTTCAGTCACTTTTGGTGTCTTGTTTCCAGTCTTTAACTCTCATGCTATTTTAAGAACAACCACTTCTACCTGTCCCATTTCCATAAGTACACCCTATCTTCGTTCATTTCTCTCCTTTGAACTCTTTGACAACCCTTCCCAGCATCCTGTGACTGGTTTGTGCTTTCATGACTACAAATGTAAATTTGGATTGGATTTTTGCCCTATCCTGTTAGCTTCTCTATTTGACTTTAAAGTACATTTAAATATGCCATTCAGCCACAACTTTGAGACCTGCCTGTCACAGTCAGGCTGCAAAGCTGACTGTGTGAATAAAGGAGGTGAACCCAAGTGCAGACACTCTAAAACAAAACTCAAGCTTAACAGAAAGCGAGACGTTTATTAAGGCTGGTAAGACATTGCAAAACAAAAGGCAGAGGTGATGCTAAACAATAACCTAAACTGGGGAAATTAAAGATAAACATAAAAAACCCAAAACATGACGTGGATACGTGACACATGATAGATGGAACATGGTGGTGCAAAGGACAAAAGACAACCTGACACTGAACAAAGTAGGACAGAGGACTTCAGTACACACAGAGATAATGAGGGGATGTGGAACAGGTGGGAACACAGCTGGGACAAATCAGACCTAACGAGACAAGGAACACTGCACATAGGACAGGGACTTTCACAGTAAAACAAGAAACAGAGTGGAATCCAGACATGGCAACACAAGCTTGACAATATGAACAAGAAGACAAGAAACATGACAGACTAACACAGATGACTTAAGTAAAACATAAACTAAACTTAAGGTAACCAAATGATAATCCTATTACATAACATATTTAAAGGAATAACTTAAAGACTCAAAGCACTGCCCAAAAGCTTATCTCCATCTATACAAGGACAAGTGACCTCTGAGGAAGTTAGAGGAAGCATGAATAAAAACATATCTGTGATATCTGAAACAACTCATTTGGACTGTCTGCAGTGTTTATGTGGCAGCTTTGTGTATCCTATCTCATGTCAAGGCTTTCATTGGGGAGTGTGAACATTTCATTCTGTGGATTGCATTGCTCTACTGAAAATAAATCTCTTGTAAACTGGTTCATTCATTATAGAAGGTGATAATTTATACTTTGCATGTCCCACTTCTAGTAAACTTTTCCACTAAAAAGCATAATTGGATACTGAAATGTTTAAACATAAAGAATCATTCATCTTCTGCAGCTTTAAAATATCTAAAAGACACTCTGTGGTTTTTTGACCTGTGTCTGGTCGTCATTAGAGGTTAAAACCTGCAGAGTTATGCTGGGGCTGTCGTATCCACATTTGCACCAAAGCACTTCCCCTTCAGTTCTCAGAAAGAGACACTTAAATAAGATGTAATGAGTACCAATGAAGTGACAACAGTTGAGCCTGTGAGTTTGTTGCCTCTGCACATCTATGCAGATTAATGTTTCTACCCTGTTGGCCTTACTTTCAGTCACGAATAAAAAAAAGAGAGAATGAAATTTACAGTAATCTTCCAGTTTGTGTTTTAATGAGACAGTCTGAGCTGAAAATTATATGATTGAAATGTTTACTATTAACAACATAGGCATGAGCCACAAAAAAAAAAACAACAATATGTTGAACTTTCTGAAAGTGTAATAACCAACACCCTCAGCTGTGAGAACAGTTTGCTGTTACACTTAGTTTAAATGTCTAAAGGACATTTAGTGTGTGAAGCGTCTGTTTCTGATGGTAACACTTCTACATTCTCACCAACTCTGCCCCTTCACTTCTCAGAAAAACAACACTTCACAGACACAGTGAGGGACCAACAAGTATCAGAGCAAGAAGACGTAATCTTACCTTCACAAACGGACAGTGGGATTATCATAAGTCACTGAGCAACATTCGGCTGTCTGTTCTACGTGCTCGTTTTAGTTTTACAGGGTTTGATGGCCTGCAGTGACCTTTGACCTCTTTAATATTGTTTCGTTCCCCAGCCATTTTATAAACAACAGAAATTGTCAGAGAAAGGACTTCCTGAACAGTTAGCGTGAGATAGTGAGATAACAACCACAGGAACCGCCACAGGGAGCACAACTTTAAAGTCTGCGACTGTCATTACTGTGAGAAACAGGAAGGAGAAATACCGAGAAGCATGATGGCTGAATTCAGATGGATTCACATGTTTTTATCAGTGATACTAATGCTTCAATTAACAGGTAGGAATACAGATACGTTTATAAATGAGATTACAAAAGTTTACACTGAGGACATTATTATTATTATCATCTCAGCAGATTCTGAGTTCTATGACTGTATTACCTCACTAATAACAGGGAAGCTGATACACTTATTTTTCAGAAGCTCAAGAAGAAAGTGAGAAAAGAGAGACTATGAGAAATGATGGTTAAATCGATTTAGCTTAAAGTGTTTTTATTGCTGTACCTGTGCTTCAGTTGGTAAGGATACATCCAACATGTGTATAAGAGAAAGATTTAAAAACATTTCCAGCTCAGTGCACTAGTGAAAATGAAAAAGATACAAATGCATACATGTGTGCATAACTGTGCAAAATTATCTGTGCTCTGACATGCAGTGTTACCTTTTTGATTCTTTGTCGTGTTCTCAGGAACACTAAGTGGAGATCTTTCACTCTCCTTCACTGTCAGAGATGGAGATAAAGTCACTTTGCCTTGTGAAAATGTGATGAAGAATCATCACAACTGTAACGCTATCAACTGGCTCTTCACTGAATCAAGAAGCACACCAGCAGTAGAGCTGGTTAATCATGGACAGATCAAAGAAAAGGCCAAATCAGACAGACTGAGTGTTACAGCAGAATGCTCACTGGTTATAAAGAAGGTCACAGCTGAGGATGTTGGTCGTTACACCTGCAGACAGTTTAGAGGCAATCCAGGGAAACAGCAAGGTCATCACAAGCACAACAAGAGAACAAGAAAACAATCCATGATGCAAAATTAATCCAAAACATAATAAACTCAAAATACTGGGTCCAACGGACACAGAACCGTGACAGCTACATAGTACTTCAGTTAGAGTCATTGACCTTTTTTTTTTTTTTTAACAATGTCCATATCTACTCCACTGATTAAAAAGGAGCATAGCCTCGAATGAATAGCCAATTATATGACCCTTGTCCAACATTTAATGGTTCAATTCATTGCCATTTTTTCCCCATTCGCAGTTTTTTACATATATTTTATAAATTAATGTGCACAGTTTGTGTTGTTAGTATCTTTGTTAATTATCCCGTTTGTCTTTTAACCCTAACATGAAGCACTTTAGTCTTTCAATCAGTTTTTGTTTTCTCAATCTTATAGAATATTTCTTACATTTAAACACAAAACTTTAGGCTGCTTTGGGGATGAAGAGCCATACAGAGAGGAATTAGGCTAGTAACAAATGTGCAAAAATGACCCATACAACTCATGTGCAGTGATTTTTGTGTAACTATTATTAAAAATTGACACATCACCAACTAATTAAACATGAATGACTCAAACAGATTTTACACAGATGTGATGACTAACTGCTAAAAGGTTTTCTGTGGATACAAATGTCTACAAATATTTGTGACATTCTTTTCTTTCACTTACAGATTGGTAAAAAATGTGTGCACGGGTTACCAGACACACACAGGTTACATTATATTTGTGTGCAGTTTTAACATTATATAGTATATTGTTATTAAAAATGATCTAATTTAGTAGCCATAGCCACTACCTTAACAAAACAGACAGGTAAAGTGGCTATCAGGTAATTGCTAATGAGGAGCCAGGTTAACATTTATGTTAACTCTTCAATATTTCAACACTATTAAAACAGGAGCTTTACTCACTGCTGAAACCTCACTGTTTAGCTGCTAGTGAGGGGCGGGGCTGTGTGCCTGTCTGTGGTGATGTGTCAGTTGAAGGAGGCGCTGTTGGTCTTTTTAGTATCAATTATTATCTACTGACTTTTCTTTCTTTTAAAAATCCTCTTTTAAGACTCTGACTGTGCAGGCTTTGTTCAAGTGCTGTTGGAAAACTTGGACATCTGAGCTTTCCTGTGCATTTATGCATAGTGAACTGGTACTTATACAGAACCTTCCTATATTCAAGTTGAGCATTAAATAGCTTTCTACTACAAGTCATTATTCTACCAGTCACACACATTTCTGCAGTGCTCTAATCTGAGCATTTTTATCTGTTCACACACACTCACACTATAGCCTATAAAGGCAAATTAATGTTTTGGATAAGTTAAAGTAACAAGTTGTTCTTGTCAAGAGAATACAGCCAGTCCAAAATGTAGTGCACAGACCACAGAAGACAATTTCTGTTGGGGGAAAACTCTGTAAAAAACCCAGGAGAAATAAAGACACAATGAGACAAAGTTACTTTCTTTATCAAACGTGTACACGGGTGAGCTGCTAAGAACAACTCACACCATGCACAGTGGCTTGGTAATTTTTATAGGCACAGAGCACAGAGACAGTGAGAACAGGATAACAAATAATAAACAGATAAAATAAAACAACTCCATATATGGTGCTAGTCTCGTCAGCAGAGAGCTAGGGAAGATAAAACAATCTAAAACAATGTGTCCCAGAAACAAGATGTCTTTGCTGGGAAAGTCTAAAAAGATAATTCTAAACTAATCTAACCATAGGCAAAGGGCAGACAAAAGGCATCTTTGTACATTTAAAAGAAGGTAAAGAAACATAGAATCATTTTTTCCTGTAACATTCCCTCCTGTTTTAACTTATTTTAAATGTATACAACAATTGTCTGTGAAGGTTATTTATTAAGTATCTTAAGCAATTTTTTAATTTTCAAAATGTCAGCATAGCAGAAATGGAAGTCATTTGGTCTAAAGAATAAAACAAAAGAAAATAATAAAAAGAAAAACATAGTAAATGAAAATCATAGTAAATGAAATAACAAGTGGAATAAACAAGAAAAAATAATAAAACTAAAGCTACAAAAAATAAAGGATAAAAACCTTATATTTTAAAACGAAAACTACAAAAAATAAAAGGATGAAAACTAAAATGAAAACTTTGTATTTAAAAATGATGAAAACCTAATATGTAAAATGAAAACTTCAAAAAATACAAGGATGAAAACCTTATATTTAAAATGATGCAAACCTTAAATTGAAAACTTTATATGTAAAATAATGAAAACTTCATAATGAAAACATCAAAAAATAAAGGATGAGAACTTCAAAAAATAAAAGGGTGAAAACCTTATATTGTACCTGCATAAACTACTAATGTGTTAATCAGTGCATGATCACTTGACAAGTCATTTTTAATCACCACGTCATTTATTAGCAGCTAGTACAAGTTCTCCTCTAACAGAATTGCAACGGGATGTTGTTCTTCTTGAGGCACGGCAACATAAGCAGTCATTGTAGTTGTTATCATCTTTGAAATCATTACTCTTAGGCATGGCAACACACACAACATTAATATGAGCAGTGCTATCATGATGAGACCTAGAAGGAAAAATGGCTTTGCTACAGCAGCCAGCCATGAACCGCTGAACAGCCAGTCAAGCCAGCCTTGTGCTGTAGCTGCTCCAGGTGTGTGGTCAGTGACATATTTTTGCAGAGCGGTCAAATTCTGCAAAGCTTCATAAATGCCTCCTCCAGTTTCGTATCCATCAGGGATAAAAGTGCAACATGTTTCCCCGATCAGCTTGCAAACTCCTCCTTGTGATGCTGTTAGCAGGTCTAGTGTCAGTCTGTTCTGCAGCACCATCGTTCTGATGGCCTTCTGTTCTCCTGCTAAGGCCGTTCCCAGGGCCTTAGTTAAGTTGATGTGTCGTAGCAGAGCATATCGGTTGATTTCCACGTGATCCCGCACCTCGGCAACTCCAATGCCGGGGATCAAGCTCTGTAAGAATTTCACTCCTCCTCAGATGCGAAACTCTGGTTCCTTTACTGCTTGGTGCCGTCCGTGCACATCCTGTCTGGTAATGAGTCTTTGTTTGTAGTATCATTCGGTAGCTGTAGTTGGAGCGACAGTTGAGGCTCATCAGTGTCGCGTTACTGGCACAGGTTTCGTTGAGTGAACAGTCAATACACTTCCTCTCGTTCCTCGGTGGGCAGAAAGTGTATTTGCATAGCAGTCAGTTTTATTATTCAAGTGAGCTGTAGTGTTCATAAACTGCCACCAGAAATTAGTGGCATAGCCATGGGGAAACTTGGTGTACTTTCCTTTGTCATACAGTGTCTGCCTTTTCTTCATATAGCGTGACTTATTGTCCCTCACGGAAGCAAAGATGAGGAGCCCGGCCATGGTCAGGGCCGCTGCAGTTGTTAAGAGCCACCACCTCATGACGACGGGACACACCCTCCTGTCGCGAGTAGACCCCCCGGCCAGGAAAGCTGACCCCTCCACCGGGCGAGATCACAACAAGTGGGCAAGCCTGCTGTCAGCTGTGTTTAGATGGCTTCACTTACTGGCTCTGATGGATGCAAGATGGTCGTTCCGCTATTTTGCAAGCTCCAGTTTTTCCTTTGGAGCACTTTGATCAGAACCCAGTCACCGGGCTGTGATCTGCAAGACACTTGATAGACATCATTACATTCTTCGTCATTTACAATCATCTCTTTATTTTCCTACAACTTAGACATACATTTTGCTACTGAAATTGTATCTGCCTTTTTCACTGGGTAGATTTCTGGCCACTTTGAGAATACATCTATAACCACTAGGGTGTATTTTGACCCTTGACATTCGCTTAGTTCAATAAAATCCATATGAATTGTGTGAAAAGGATGAGGCGGAGTTGGAAAACGGCCTCTTTGTGGTCGCAGGTTACCCTGAGCATTATATTTTTGACACGTCATGCACGTTCTGACAAATTGTTTTGCTGAAGTTTCAAAATTTACAGTGTAGAAATGAGAGTTGACAATACAGGTCATTCCCCCCGATGACAAATGCGTACAGCCATGAGTCACTAATGCCGCCATCTTGTGGAGCGATTTTGGCAACACTGGCTTGCCATAACACATCATTAAATCGTTTGTCAGAACTGCACCGTGTTTTAGCCATTTTGCCTGCTCTGCTGTGCTTGCTGCTTTTTGTTCACTTTGCAACACATCCAGTGGAATCTGATGTGTGTTTACTGCCATCAATGTCATGTTTGTCTTTTGTGCCGCCTGTTTTGCGGCTCTGTCAGCAAAATTGTTGCCTGTAGTAATAAAAGAGCTATCAGTTTTGTGTGCTGCACATTTACACAATGCGAGTTGTTGTGGTAAATTTATTACAGTCAGCAGGCGTTGTAAGAGGCTGGCATGCTGGACTGGTTTACCGGTTGATGTAATCATTCCTCTGTTTTGCCAGAGCTTTGCAAAATGATGCACAGCAGAGAAAACATACTGGCTGTCTGTATAAACGTTTATTTGTTTGTCTTTGTGGATTTCACATGCACGAATAACAGCTATCAGCTCAGCGCTCTGTGCAGAATATGAAGAAGAAAGTGGTTTTGCCTCTATTATTCTACTGTCTGTGGTTACTGCGTAACCTACACAATTTCGGCCTGTGCTGTAAGGTCAAATGCTGTTCTCCTAGCTTCCACACTTGCTGATCATAAGGTGGATCTGGGCCTGGAGTTTGTTTAAATCTCAGAATGTTGTGATACTCGGTCGGTTTCTGGCACTCAGGTGTAATACCAGAAAAGAATGGCATGACTGCTATCTTAAGTTTTGTCAGAGCGTCTCTACCTAGCAAATTTACTGGACACGACGGGTCATATATGCATTTAATAAAGCACCTGCGGCCACTTGCTGTGTGTACTAGTTCTAAAAGGGCAGTTAATTGTTGTACAGTTGTGTGGCCTGAAGCTGACTTTACAACTAATTTGTCCTCTACTCCTACAATCTCGTGGGAAGTGACCTTCCTCTCCACAGTTCTAGCAGGCGTTGTCTCTATGTTATCTGCTGTTTCTGCATGGCTGTCTGCGGCCTTGGTGTTTGTGACTTTGCTCGCCTCTCTGTTCCTGATAGCCACCTGCGAATTAGTGTTTTAGTCTGTTGTCAACAGTCAGCCTTATTTTTAAGTTACAGAATGCTTCTCCTTTTTTTTTTTTTTTTTTTTTTTTTGTATGGGAGAATAGATGCAACTCTACATTTTCACTTAAGGCAGTTTTAGATAATTTCTAGTTCTTCAAACAATGCATGGATCTCACACATTTCAAACTTTCAAGTTACGGTTGTTTCCCATTTATACAAATATATATATTTAACTTTGCATTGCTCACAGCTCATAGCTCACAGCTCTAAACCTAGGCATTTTTCAATCATATGCCTAATCACTATGTGTCATTGTGACTCTTAAGTATTGTCACAAGTTCGTTTAAAATCGTTTCCAAAACCAACAAAATAATCAAACAAAAACAAAAAACATAAACGTGTCAGGACACAAAAGAAAAAGAAAAATGCTGCCACCCGAACAAGGCAGAAGTCTCCATATGTTGGCTTTTAATAGCATGCAGCTTGTAACATGGTAGACTAATGTGCCTGTGTTAATTCAGCTCCATATTATTGTGTGAAGTTGCACTGGGTTGGGAGTGGTTTTGTGGTTGTCACATTTTTGGTGAGCCAATGGCTGGAATGGGGTTGGACTAATTAGAGGCAGGTGTACTTGATTGCACTGATACACTGGTCTACATATAGCCCACACTACAAACACTGCTGTGTTGTTTTGTCTCTCTGTGCAGTCCAGGGCCTATTATATGCCACAGCCTAAAGGCAGCAGAGTTCCAGAGGCTTGAGTGACCACTGACTATATGCTTGCAGGGTGGTGGGTCTCCAAGGACAACTTCTAACCCTGTTAAAGGCAACATGTGGGATGCAACTTGGCCGTGTGGCATAGCTGGCTCTGGCCTTGGGACTGTGTGTTTTTATACAATTCATAAGTGGGACACTGGACTGTTTTATCTTTTATCTCTTGATATATTTTTCGTCAATAAATTATCTTTTAGAATTTTATTGACTGACATCTTTTTGCCCATGACTGAAACGGTTGGTCAGACCTAGAGTCTTTCTTTGGGCAGAATAGCAGCTTCTGCTATAAAAGAAACAAATAAATAAAAAGAAAAGAAAATGTGGAACATGCTCATCAGCTTAGCAGTGTCTACATATTTAATTCAGCTTCTCAATCCTGTAGTTTTAGCTGTTGTCTACAGGGTTTTGCTTATTGGTTGTTATTATAGGTGTGCTCTATATCTCAGCAATGTGTCATTCTAGAATGATAAGTTTCAAGCTGGTCAAGTGCCTCTATGCACTTCATTAGTTTAGTTATTCTCTGTATTGTCTTCATCTCACATGTCATTACACTGAGTTTCAGCAAACCTTAAGCTTGATGCAGACTACTGCTTAACAATTATCCACCTCACATCATAACCGATTAAGGTGCCTCTTCATATTAATATTATGTCATTGTTAATATTATCCTCTTTGTCTTATATGACAGCAATAGCATATTATAATATTTTATCAGTGTGTACCACTATACTACTACTGAGCCAATTTGATAGTTAGGATCATCTTATTCAGCAAACAGATAATTTTGAATTCATCCAATCTGCGGTCACATTTGTTCTCTCTGTTGCATGGCGGACCAGGCAGTTCTATTATAATATATTATTTATATTTTATTTTGTATCCATCAAGGGCTTCAGATGACCTGCAGAATCATCCTTTTCCCAGGGTGGAGACAGTTACCTTTTCACACACTGTCCTTGGCTGAACAATGACACAGCCTTAATATACTTTATTTATGTTATTAAAATATTTTCGTGTGAATTATTTGCTTTATATTCATTTTATACATTGTGGGCATGGTCATCATGCCAACTGTGTTTCATTGTTGATATCACTTTACAGGTTGTTATCCTTGCTATTATTAATTTCAAATACTCTAAAGATAATTTCTACTGTAATTTTCCCTTTGTTTAGCTTTATTTCGTACTTTTTATATTTATATCTACTCAGTGGGGTCTGTTTTCAACCCTTTTAAACTACTACAAAACTACTGTGATCTCTAGTTTTCACTTAATAAGGGATTATTATGTTCTTCCTGATATGGGTGTCGCTGCACATGCGGCTGCAGGAATGAGTGATGGTTTACTAAAAGGATTGTGGACACTGCACAGTGTCTCGTCTTCTGGTTTTACTAAACTGGCAGTTGGATTCTGTTCTTCTGACTGTTTATATTTTGTTTTCTTAAATCTCTCTCTGTTTTTGTCCGGCGTCTGGACTTTTTCTTTTCTCACCACTGCTCGTCAGCAGGAATGAGTTTTAATTTCACTTGCTTGATTACCCGTCTTATTTATGTATTTACTTATTTTTGTTTAAGTAATATATACACGATACAGCTGCTATCACCTTCGCTGGTATTAGAGACGAGAGTGGTTGCTCACACGCCCTTCTACTTTCGGACTATTTCCAAAAGCGGTGTGAACTTTACAAGACGGAACTCGACCGTTCTCTCAACTCACCAGCACGTCAGTGAATAGCAGTAAAAGAAAAACACAGTAGGAGCGGCTCAGTCTCTTATTGGACCGTGAAAATTCAGCTTGCTCCGTTAATTAAACCAATACACACACACACATTCACATTCATACCTATTCGCGCGATTGGAACCCTTATCATAAGGGGAGCTGCCAGTCTTTCTGTAGACGAGCTACTTATTCCCTAGACCCTGTCTAGACCCAGCTGGGGGAGCTACCCAGAGCTCCAAACCTAACCCACAGAAGTGGGGAGCTTCCAGTCGCGACGAGCTACTTTCGCTATTTTAAATTCCCTGAATTTAAAATACGCTTTTACGCAAGATTGTGTCAGTGTGTCTGTATCTACCTGGTCGGTGTCGCCGGGTCTGGTCCACCTCGATCGGGCCCCACCACCGTGGGTCGCTTTCTAAGACGTTGGCCAAGACCCGAATTTAACGCTCTTGGTCTTTTTCCACACACCTGGTGTGTGGGCTGTCGACAGGCGAACAACGTGGACTGGTCACGGAGATGGGACACGATGGAGGTGCTCCGGCTGCGAAGGACCAAGAAATGTTGGGGGAAAACTCTGTAAAAAACCCAGGAGAAATAAAGACACAATGAGACAAAGTTACTTTCTTTATCAAACGTGTACACGGGTGAGCTGCTAAGAACAACTCACACCATGCACAGTGGCTTGGTAATTTTTATAGGCACAGAGCACAGAGACAGTGAGAACAGGATAACAAATAATAAACAGATAAAATAAAACAACTCCATATATGGTGCTAGTCTCGTCAGCAGAGAGCTAGGGAAGATAAAACAATCTAAAACAATGTGTCCCAGAAACAAGATGTCTTTGCTGGGAAAGTCTAAAAAGATAATTCTAAACTAATCTAACCATAGGCAAAGGGCAGACAAAAGGCATCTTTGTACATTTAAAAGAAGGTAAAGAAACATAGAATCATTTTTTCCTGTAACACTTTCTGTCTACAGAGTGTAAATAGAAATGGTTGAATGAAGAAATCAAACAGTAGTTTCTCTGATAATCAAAGCAACAATCAACCAAAAGCTTCAGATAACTCATACTGACTGCAGTAAACAGAGTTACTTTGGAAGAAGAGAAAGTGGAGTGGCGGAGTCTTCATTGTTTTCTGTGCCAATGTGGAACAAACCTCTGATGGTTTTCAGCCATCCCTCTGCAGAGGAGAAACACAACAGTGAGTCAGATCACAGAGTCCTGGTAAATGCATGAAATCACATGACTCCGATTAAGGTGACTGCTCTGTTTATTTTCTGTCAAAGTATACATCAGTTCTTGTGTTTTTATCACACTAACAGCATTTTCATGTGAGGTCACTAACCTTCACAGAAATATAACTGTCAATATTACTAATGGACATGAATGTGTTCAGCAGGAGCTTTTAGGTCAAATTCTCTTATACTGACCATGAACCAAGAGCACCACCACTTGCTGCTCCAGGGTCTTTCCCTCATTGTCGCAGAAGGTGCAGATGTAAACACCTCCATCTTCACAGCTAATATTTCTCAGAGTCAGACTGGCATTTCCTGTAGTCCGTGGGTCTTTCTTCATCTCTGTGCGGCGTCGGAACGATTTGTTGTTTTTATGATGCTGTGTCCGACCCTGCTCATATACGATTGCCTTGACTTCTTTATCTTGGATACGTTTCCACTCCACTATGATGTCCTCTCTCTTACATTTTTTGGATTCAAAGGGCAGCAGGACACTTTCTGCACCCTCTGTCACGTCCACTGCTTTGAGCTGGCAAACTGAGAGAGCAGAGAAGAACATCAACTGTAGCAAACAGCAGCAGTAAATCACTTTTTTTTTTTTTAAAAGAAACGTCTTTCTATAATGTGGATAACAGCAGGCTGTGTGGCTTAGTGGAGATCACATAATCACCTATTGCACGGAAGACTGGGAGGGGATAGAGATCTGTGGGAAGACTGTTTCAGGAAAGGCGTGCCAAAAATCTGTTAATCAGATATGTAAAAAAAAAAACAAAACGAAAGAACCATAACCAATGTGTTAATTCATCCTATCATATATTCAGGTTTTATGTGTGAAGATAAAAGTATAGGATACATATAATGCCTGACTGGTGCTGGATTTATTGATATCTGACAGAAAATGTCTGTCTTCTCCATTCAAGGTTAAAGACGTCTTTTTTTTTTTAGTTTGAAATTTATTTTTTTTCCCACTTCATTCTACATGTCTTTGACCTCTTGTAGGAGATTTTATCAGTATAGCATTCCTCCATGAATATGTTTGCTTCTTATCAAGGGCAGCTTTTGTTCTTTTGAAGGCAACTGCACGGACAACATTCATAACTTGAGAAACAACATCAGTGAGGAACTGAAGGCTGAGCTTTTGGGTATAAATTAGTCTTCTTCCTTTAGGGGTCTCAAAATGGATCATCTGCCTCTTACACCAAACACCACATCTATAGCACTCTCTCTTGGCATGAAGTCCTACTGCTGCTCACTGATCAACACTCTTCTTCTTAGCCTAGCATCAACAACTATTTCCCATATCTTCATAGTATCGCTCTGTAGTTACTGAAGCTCTGCACATTTCCATTGTTCCTGAAAGTCAGTACCAGTACGTGTCATCAGATTTTAAATTGAAACTCTCAACATCCCCACAGGAGCTGGCCAGGTCTGCAACACACACACTACCTGCAGTTTTCTTCATCCTTTTATATACAAGGCTCATGAAGACAGCAACAGCAGCAGCCAAGAGAACCAGGGGAATCAGGACAGCTGGGACAACTTTGACCCAGACTGGAGAAGGTCCTGTAAAAAACACAAGCAACCTGAACATCACCCACAGTAGTTTCACTTGTTCCAGCAGTATTTTAGATTTCTGAAATTTTAAAAAATGATTTTTCATATTCGATAGGGAAATGTGGCATCCTGCAGGATTCCACTTTGGGACCTATTTTGTTTTGTTGTTTTGACTGCCAGCAAGAAAAAGGACTGGCATGTTTTTGTCTAAACTTCTAGCTTACTTATCAGACATGTATATTGTCTGTTTGTAAATTATATCGATGAACACTGATTTGTAAATTATTATAATGCATTAAATGATCAAGATTAAATGTTCTGCTACTCTGTTCTTTTTGTAAGGCTACTGTTTTGTTTTGTTTTTTGCTTTTTATCACGCTTACCTCTTTTATTCAGAGGTAAGCATGATACGCGAGTGTCTGGTTTGAGACTTATTGCACCATGTATAAGCTATCTGAGACGAATGAGAATCCCTCCAAGAATCGACTAAGTTGAATCTTTGTGCAAACAGTCTTATGAATGAGTTAGAGTCTGAACTTCTAGAAGGCCATCTGTCTAAATAGCTGTTAAACACTGTATTAAAGTCTCCACCAAAAATAATAAAAGAATTGGGATATTTAGATAGGCAGCACGATGGCACGGTGGTTAGCACTGTTGCCGCACAGCAAGAAGGTCCTGAGTTCAATTCCACGATCAGGCCGGGGTCTTTCTGTGTGGAGTTTGCATGTTCTCCCCGTGTTTGCGTGGGTTCCCTCCGGGTACTCCGGCTTCCTCCCACTGTCCAAAGACATGCAGCTTGTGGGGATAGGTTAATTGGAAAATCCAAATTGCCACTAGGTGTGAATGTGCGAGTGAATGTGAGTGCGAATGGTTGTCTGTCCCTGTGTGTTGGCCCTGCGACAGACTGGCGACCTGTCCAGGGTGTACCCCGCCTCTCGCCCTATGACAGCTGGGATAGGCTCCAGCGCCCCCCGCGACCCTGAAAAGGATAAGCGGAAGCGAATGGATGGATGGATGGATATTTAGATAACCAGCGCAGTAGGCGCTCCTCCAACCTATCAAAATATAGTTTATTCTCCCTCTGACAGTTAAAACCATACACATTGACTAAAACATAGATAAGAGTGTGCAGCCTCAACTATTAGAAAAATGTAATGACCATCTTTATCTATGTCAGAATTCAAGATTTTACCATTAAATCTTCCTTTAAGTATGCAGACACCAGCAGCATGCTCTGTACCATGGGACATCCACAGATCATCTCCCCATTGCGATCTCCAAAATGTTTTTTCTTGTTCTGTTGAGTGAGACTCTTGTATAAAACAGAAATCTGAATTGAACTGCTTGCAAAACAAAAAAATAGCCTTACGTTTAACATTGTTTCTTAAACCTCTTGCATTTAAAGAAATAACAGACAAAGACATAATGATAGTAACAAAAATTAAAAGTGACAAATAAGAAAAAGCTTAGACCAAGTAAATGAAGAACAGTTGAATTGGGAACCTGGTCACTTAAGAGAGTCCTATATAAGATGAGAACTGCAACCCCTGAGTAAGGAAATTGTGAACTTGAATAATAATAGGAATACAATAGCCTAAAACAATAAAACCAATGTGGTAAAAAATAAATAAATAAAATAAATAAATGCTTCACATATGAGCATTGAAAGGGAGCTTAATAGAAATTTTCTTGCTCCATTTAAATAACTAATTATTCAAAAAAAGAATAAAAAAAAACAAACAAACAAAATAAAATAAAAAGAAGCTTATCCAGCTTGCTCATAACATTTTCAGCAAAAATATTGCAGCCAAACTGAAGACCAATAAACTTATAACAAATAAACTGCATCAGTTTAACTCTGATCGATTTATCAGTCCAACAACAAAAACAAACAAAAAAAGAACGGCAGTGAAACCAAGTTAATCTTAAGATACTTCAGTTTTCACCTCAAAATACCTTGGATCAAGTTATAGGGGTGGAAAAATCTCTTTTCCCTCCACGAATGCACGACCTCCTACGAAGAACGCCAGCTTGTTTTCTTTGCGCGCAGCTTCCACAGACGGCCAGAGTCTGTTTCTTCGGGCGCGGTCGTCAGGAGACAGATCCTCAGCCAGCTTTAGGTTGTTACCTTTCAGGTAGGTGGACTTCTTAGCAGCGCGCCAGACAGCATCGCGGTAGATCCTGGATGTAAACTGAATGATGATTCCCCTGGGTTGGTCGTTGTTGGACTTCTTGGGACCGATGCGGTGGACGGTGTCAACGACGTCGGGGAATTTATCTTGCATCTCCGGCAGGACTGATCTACAGACTTTGAGTACCTCCTGCCGCACGTCCTGCTTGTCCCTCTCGGTCAGACCGTAGAGCTTCAGATTCCAACGGCGTGAATAGCTCTCCAGGTGAGAGATGCGCTTTTCCTGTGCTTCAGCGATTGCTTTATATTTTTCGAGCTGTGCCTCAACACTGACAACTCTGCTCTTCATATCATTTAACTCAGCACAGACAGCATCAAATGACTCCTTAACAGCTGTGATATGTTCAGTGTTCTCTTGGACAGCTTTTTTCATCTCGGAGATGGCTATGGAGTTGTCACTCACCATTTTTTCAAGAGTATCCGACCTCGAGTTAATCAACATGGTAAGTGATGAGAGCTGGGAGAGAACCGTAGATGTCTCCGTATCCGCAATTTTTCTTAGCTTACCAGCGGGAGAGGCGCATGGAGTGATAGGGAGAGGGGGAAACTCTTCTTCCATCCGTGAATACTGAAGCGGTTCGGAAACTGCCTCCAAATAGTCGCGCATGGAGTCGATGAGAGTATTTTTAGTGTCGGCGGGCATCTCAGTGGCGAGAGAAGACTGAGCAGCTTGGCTAACATTAGCAAGCTTGCTAACGGAGCCGCTGTTAGCATGCAACTTCTTAGAATCGGTCTTTCTCGGTTTGCTCATTTTGGTTCACAAATAGATACCAAAATGAGAAGTAAAGGATGACTATTGCGTAGGCGTAAATAAAGTCTCTGTTCACTGTGTGTAATATATATTTTAAAAAGGCCAGGTTCGCAGAGCTCAGCGATACGTGACTGCTCAGAGCGCCATCTTGGGGGTCTCTCCATCACTGGGTGTCGTAAAAGGGGCTACACATCGATAGTAGAAACATTGATCGGCAACCCTCTGATAGGTCGGCGAAAATGTCGAAGGAGAGCGCTCGGTATTTTTCGGCAGCAGAGCAAGAACTCTTGAGTGAGGGATTTCAGGAGTTTCAGAGTTTATTTAAAACGCAAGGGAACACTGCAAAGGCTGCAAAAGCAAGGAGAGAGGGCTGGCAGAAAGTTGCTGACAAATTAAACACGTAAGTAATTTAATAATAACAATAATAATGGAGTGGATTTATATAGCGCTTTCCAAGGCACCCAAAGCGCATGACAATGCCACTATTCAGTCACTCTCACATTCACACACTGGTGGAGGCAGCTACGGTTGTGGCCACAGCTGCCCTGGGGCAGACTGACAGAAGCCAGGCTGCCATATCGCGCCATCGGCCCCTCTGGCCAACACCAGTAGGCGGTAGGGTAGCCTTGTATTTATCCTGTGCGCTCTCTTCTGTTTACATGATCATATGTCAGACACAGTGCCAGCTAAAGCAGTCAAATTTGACCTAGCAGCAGCTGGACTTGGAGAGAAACGGATTTCATTCCAAGGTGATGCTACATGTCATTTGTTAATATTTCAAGATTCAGTTTAACTACATTTTTACTCTTATATGTACCATTTTTGTAGTAATGTACAGCAAGTAATGTGTTTTACAGGAAGGGATGATGACCCAGAAGTGGTCAAGGCAATGATTGAGGATACCTTCCCTCAGCTGAAAGACACAGGAGGGTTTGAACTGCTGAGAATCTCGGGTACAACACGAAGCCGTAACCTGTGCACAATCCCAAGCCCAGACACTGGATATACAGTGCGATATCTCCGCAGTCCGTTGAGTGGAATTGGACAAGCTTTGATCTATATAAGGCCACTGCAGAAAAGTATTGATTTGGAAGACGTGAGTAATGACTAGGGTCACAATATGTTATTTGCATGTATTAATAAACTAGTTCAAATGGCTAGCTAAGCTCAACTATGTGTCAAATCACTTTAGCTGTCAGCTGGTTAGAAACATGACTGCATATGAGTAATAATGGTTCTGAATGTGTATGTAAGCAATTGTTAGAAAAGGTTTAGAAGGAGATATGTCATTTTGTGTTTACAATTTGTTTCTGCTTCTCATGTTGGCAAATGCGATTGCAGAACTGTCAAAATATTTTTTATCACAGTATGCACCAAATGTATATTAAATATATTTTTTATCTCCATATTCTCTGTAGAGCCTGACAACCCTCCAGCAACAAGGACCCCCCACAAAATGCCTGAATTGTGACATTAACATTCCTTTAAATAAAATGAAAAACCACATCACTAAATGCACAAGGTAAGGAACATCTTTGATTTTCTATATATTTTAGTATATAGTGTGGAAACTAAGTAAGTCCACTTTATATATATTGGTGATGGATGCTGAAATCTCTGCCAATCCCTCTCACAGTTCATTGAGTGGTGCTGAACCTCAGTCTGTTACTGAAAGTCAGGCTAGGCAGACTCGTAGTACAACAGCAAGGTCAGAGGTCCCATCCTGTAGCAACAGTGATGCCTGGAATCTGTCCTGCGGGGTAGAGGAACCAGATAGTATCATCTTGGAATCCACCATAACCTCAGCAAGAGCAGAGCAATCATCAAGTGATATGGTGGTAGTGCAGGAAGATGCATCTCATCAAGATGAGGAAAAGTCACTTCTAGGGGAAAAACCAGGTAGTGACAGGAATTAAGTTAGGAAGATACCAGACAAATGGCAAAAAATACATATATTTTATTTCTTTTGATTCATGTGATCCATACAAATGTGTACCTTTCAGAGTGGAAATGTGAACAAGATGCAACCAGAGCAGCCTGGCTCTACAAGTCCGAGTTACTTTCAAAGTATGAGACCAGAAAGGCAGTAGTCCTGCAAATGGACTTGCGGGAAAGTATTGTGGATCAACAGAGATCACTTATCTCCCTCTACAAAGCTCCAAAGGTAGAGTGGGCGGGCCCTGTCAGCTGCAAACTGGAAGGTATTTTTTCTGTATTGTGAAAACATTAGAAATCCAGTGACTGACTAATCCGAAACTTCACAAGTTCTTTTCTTCTTCTTCCTTTTAGGGGATGTTGCTGTTGGAGAAGGGGTGAAGAGATTCTTCTTCTCAAAGGCAGTTTCTCTAGTACAGTCTGGTTTGCATTTGAATTTTGGTATGTATGAAACTAGACTGGGCACATGTATAGTGGATTAAATAAGAGAATATTTCATCATGTAAAGAAAATGTATTTGTTATGTAAATGAGTTAATTGTGTTAAAATTACTGCCTGGATTTCTCATACTCACCATAACCTAGCTGTACTCTTTTCAGGGAACACAGATCTTACAAGACTGTTTGACGGTGAGCCAAAACACTTGACTCCGTCCACTTCTCAGACCTTGCTTGAGAGTGACATGTTTTTGGTGGCAGGTAAGAAAGTTATGTACAGAAATAAGAGGAATAGTCATTTAAAATAATACATGTGCAGCACTAAAGGAAAAAGCATTACTTGTGTTACATTATCCTAACTGTAACCGTAAAGATGAAAACTAGATTGAATACAGTTACAAAACTGTTTGTCTTTACCCCCATGCAATGTTAGTGAATTTATTATGTTTTATTTTTATTATTTATTATTAGGAAGAATAATGGGACATTCATTCATTCATGGTGGACCGTGTGTGTCTGGTATAAGTCCTGCAATCATCCATGTCCTTTTTGGTGGCTCACCTGAAACAGCTACAGTTCAGATTGAGGATTGCCCTGATATTGATTTCGTCTCGAACTTAAGAACTGTAAGTTTAATGCATCCTAATGTATTTCCGGAGCCCTATCCCGAACGATTATCGCCAGAAAACAGGTCAGTAGAAATGTTAAATACTATTTGTGATAAGGAAAGTAGGCTGATTAAAAAGTCCTGTAAAAAATATATGATAGAATGTCGTGATGTGACCAATCGCATGCTACCACTATGGAAAAAAGGACCCGAGCCAGACGTAAATGCTTTAAATCAAGCCAGTGTAGGCTCTAGTAAATCCACTGCAGAAAAAACTAGCCTTATATGCCCATCCGTTCAACCTACGGCTCCGCCGCCTTATGATGAAAAGACAGAATTAATAGCTGCTGCGGCGGCTGCACGTCATCAGCGCGTATATCCTGATATAACAGCAGAATCCCAAAAGAGTGAGGAAGGCACTGAAATGACACCTAAATCAGAAGAAGATGACTGGTTTAACCTAGATCAAAGACAGGAACGAGAATACACTGAACGAGAAAGAGAGTTACAGGAACATAAAAAGCAAACAAAACAGTTAATGGCAGAGTGTGAGGAAATCATGAAAGATCCTTTAACTGAACGTACGGAAGCTGAACTGCAGCAAGCAGTTTCCGTCATAGATAATCATGTTCAGCGCCACACTAGAGTAGCAAATGGTTTAACTGTGCCAAAAGCAATAACTAACACCAGAAATTTAATAAGGAACTACTTAAAGCAGAAAAAAGAGGAAAAAACTCAAGAGGGCCCCCACAAAAACACCCGTTATAAAGAAAAGCAGGGATCACAATTTAATGACGTCAGCCCCTCCCTTCCGTTCATGATAATAGGGGACATGTGTTGCATTCAACCCCCTAAAATTTCAGAGTTAGCAGCAACCATTAAAGAACTTCCCGATCCTCTACAAAATCCTACAGCCTTTGTTTCTGCATTACAGAGAAGTACCAGATACCACCACTTGGGTGGGCCTGATTATAGATATATATTATGTCAACGAATTCCAGGTGTGACTGAATCTCAGCTTATTGAAGAAGTAGAGGAACTAGACCCTAAAAATGACCAAGCAGCCAACACCACCTCGTTTTTGTGGATAAACGATGACAAAATCACAGCCTTTTTTCAAAATCTAAAGAAATTTCTGCTCACAATGTCTAGAGATAAAATTGATTTAAATGCAGTAACCATGTGTAAGCAAAAGCCAGATGAATCCATTCTAGTTTTTATGAAACGTTTCACACACTGCTGGACTAATGAGGCATGCATGCCTGAAGGAGGAAATGATCAGATTTTCATAACAACATTCTTAAACAATATTCATCCAGAATGTTCACAACTATTGAAGCTGACTGCCACTGATAATCTCTATGACATGAAAATAAAGAACTTTATCACACTTGTCAAAACAAAAGCTGGTGCAGATCTTTTCCCCAACAGCACGAAGGCTAAAAGTGTTAAGATTATGTTGAATTTTGATGTTGAAGGCTCAGAGGAAAGTGAAAAAATGATGTATGCAGGGGCCCCGCCCCCTCAACAAGCGCAGCAGGGAGATTTCAGAAGGAGAGATAGGAGTGGAGATGTATGTTTTTACTGTGGAAAAATAGGACACTGGAGGAGGGAATGCAAATCAGCAGCACATAGGTCTCAACCACAAAACACAGGACCAGCTCCTGCCACTAGGCGTCAGCAGAGCTCTTACAGACAAGGTAACTGGCAACGCAGACAGGAATCACATCAAAATAATGGCCCCTTTGCACTTAGGGAGCAACCTTATAATCCACATTTTAATCCCCATCCATATGATAACGAAAGACTGGACCAACCATAGGGAGGCCCAGGTGAAGATGAGGGACAGTGTGAAGCACTACACACGATGCTGCATTTGCAATTGTCCCGTAACACAGAAAGCTTGCCCATGTTAGATATAGAAATAGGTGAAAAGATTTATTCTTTTTTAGTTGACAGTGGAGCCACTAAAAGTTCACTGTCTGGAAAATTCTATAGTGGGCCTGTTTCCTCTGTGTGCATCAACACCATGGGAATAAACGGAACTCTAGTGCAATGCCCCAAAACTCATTCTCTAAAGACACGCTGGGGCCCAAAACCAGACGAAATTACATATCATCCATTCATAATTATTCCAAACTCGCCTGTGAATCTATTAGGCAGAGATTTAATGGCAAAAATGAACTTGTGTATTTCATTTAACACAAAGGGTGAAATGTTTGCAGATACTGATAACAGCTATGTTTTCTCTGCCCTATGCACCGACACCATGGAGAAGGAACAGCCTCTGTGTCAGCTGGACGCCTCAGCGGAGAATGAACTCAATATCCATCTGACTGGTATCCCACGTCACACTCTGTGTCAAAAACATGTGCAAACACCGTTACCAGGTAGCCCCATGCCTGGAAGCCACATATTTGTTTCTCTCACACTGTTCAACAACATGATAACTGCACACACCAGTGAAGGCCGAACAGTGGTTTTGTCACATAACTCAGACATAGGCTATGACATTACTGCACCATGTCGACACACAGATCTAACCTACCCCATACACTGTACTATCTCTGCTGTCACATTGCCAGCTGAATATCAAAACATGACATTATGGTCAAGAGGTGAGAATGATGTAGGATTTATTGACTGTACACCTTATCATGCTCAGCTGAAAAACAACAAGCCGGTATATGTCAAGCAATATCCCATTTCCACTGAAAAAGCCGCAGCCTTAGACATCATCATAGGAGATTTATTGACAGCTGGAGTAATAAAGCCCACAGTATCTCCATATAACACTCCTGTCAATCCTGTGCCAAAGCCTAACAAACCTGGCGTATGGCGTTTCACACAAGACTTAAGGCAAATTAATGCAGTCATTATGCCTCTACCTCCTCTTGTCCCAGATGTCCCCAGCATACTGACATCTATTCCAGCAACAGCCACACATTTTACTGTGGTGGATTTGTGCTCCGCCTTTTTCTCAGTACCTGTGCATGAGGACACACAGCCGATATTTGCTTTTACACATAGAGATAAGCAGTACACATGGACTCGCTTACCCCAAGGCATGGTAGACAGCCCTGCGGCTTTCTCAATGGTGGTACGTGCTACCCTGGACGGCTTCATTCCTCCAGAGGGCTGTACTCTGATCCAGTATGTAGATGATCTCCTCCTCTGTGCTGAAAGTGAAAAACTATGTCAAACTGCCACACACATGCTACTCTAGCACCTCCAACAGACTGGCCACAAAGCATCAGCAAAGAAAATGCAGTACTGTCAGACTTCTGTTCAATATTTGGGATTTACACTGTCTCACGGACAACGTTCCATGACTACAGACAGGGTCAAAGCTGTGACCTCTGTCCCTAAGCCCACTACACAGAAGGAAATGCTGTCTTTCCTAGGCATGGTGAACTATTGCAGACAGTGGATACCAGACTGTTCTTTTCATGACCACATTCTGCGTGAATGCTGCAAAAAAGACAAGCCTCCTCGAATACTGTGGTCCACAGAAATGACTGCCTCTTTCAATGCATTACAGGGAGCGCTGACCTCCGCCCCTTGTTTGGGTCTGCCTGACTACCACTTACCGTTCCACCTGTACGTCACAGAGAACGGCACAACCTGTGCAGGTGTATTGGCCCAAGAGCATGGCTGTGGCTACCGTCCAGTAGCCTTCTACTCAAAGGTGCTGCCAGCAGTAGTTCAGGGGATGCCGGCCTGCCTGAGAGCAGTAGCAGCTTGCTCTATCATGATAAGGGACTGCGAGAAGCTCACACTCTCACATGACACTATTCTACACACCAATCACCAGGTCACGACCATTCTAGCAAACATAACTACACAACACATGACCGCACAACGTCGCTCAGGTTATGAAGCTACACTGACTTCAACAGCAAATCTCACTATAAAAGCAAGCAGCACACCCAATTCGCCAGCACACTTACTCATTCGTATGCTGTGTTCCTCTGACCGACAGGATGGTTCAGACGACCCTGACGATCATGATTGTATGACACGTATACAGGAATCCACAGCACCACGCCCAGACTTAGAGCAGACACCAATCCCAGACTCAGTCATTGTTTATGTGGACGGGTCCTGTTCAAAACCAAATGACAACTCATTTCTTTGTGGCTATTCGGTGGTGACATTGCCTGACATCATACTAGAGGCTCACTCATTACCATTTCACTCAGCACAAAAAGCAGAGCTCATGGCTTTAATACGCGCCTGTGAGTTACATGTGGATAAGCGGGTAACAATTTACACTGATAGCCGTTATGCATTCGGTGTGGTGCATGACTTTGGCACATTGTGGAGACAAAGAGGATTTAGATCTGCTGATGGAAAATCGATCGCTAATTCTGACCTTGTTCAAAGACTTTTGCAGGCTATACAGCTGCCATCGGCAATTGCAGTTGTTAAAACGAAGGGGCACAGCACGGCTGACACAGACGAAGCAGTGGGAAATGCTCTTGCAGACGTAACCGCGAAAGCAGCTGCTGCCTCACAGCAACCACCCAGAAAGGAAGTATTATCTTTGCCTTTACAGCTGCCACTTGTCACGCTCCCAGACTATTTAGAAACAAATGTTGACCTAAAATTCATACAAGAGCAAGCCTCTGCCTTAGATTACACTTACTGGGAAAGTAATGATTGTACCTTAGATAACAGAGACGGCTTATACAAAAACCTTGAGGGTTTGATTGCCCTCCCATCTTCACTACTGCCAATCCTTGTCCGCCATTTTCACGGTGTGAGTCATGTCGGACAAAGAGGGGTAATAGGAGCAATAAAATCAAGATTTGTAATCGAGAAAACATCACACGCAGTAAAACGCATATTAGCAACCTGTCTAACATGTGCACGAACTAATGTAGGAAAACCAAAAGCAAAACATCAGCATTTACCACAACCAGATTTCCCATTTCATACATTACAAATTGATTTTACACACATGCCAGCACAAGGAAGCATCAAGTACTTACTGGTAATAGTGGACCAATTTAGTAAATGGGTAGAAGCTTATCCAACATCAAAAGAAACTGCAGAAGTAGTCTGTCAAAAGTTGTGCAATGAAATAATACCCAGATTTGGAATACCTCACCAAATTAACAGTGATAGAGGACCTTCATTTACATCAGAAGTAATTCAAAAGTGTGCTAAAACTCTAGCAATAGACTGGAAATATCATGTACCATACCATCCTCAGAGTTCAGGAGTTGTAGAAAGAATGAATAGGACCATAAAAAATCGCCTGACTAAAGCAATGATAGAAACAGGAATGACCTGGATCAAACTACTTCCTCAAATCCTCTGCGAGATTAGAATGACTCCATCCGCAGCAACCAAATTATCTCCATTTGAAATAATCATGGGAAGACCGTTTCCAACACCATGGTCAGCCTCCAGAGGGGCACCGCTATTGGAAGGGGACATAGACACTGCATTGTCTGACTATGTTCATAACCTGGTAGAAACACTGAATAATAACTATCAGAAAGTTTGTCTCTCTCAGCCTCTCCCTTCCATAGATCCAACCCATCCGTGGAAACCAGGAGATGCGGTGTTGGTAAAGTCGCTAAAACCAAGGGCACTCGGGGAGGCCGCGTGTTCCAGCCCCCAGACTGTACTTGCAGTGACGAGAACCAGCATCCTAACAGACGGACAACCTCAGTGGATTCATGCCAGCAGGGTTAAGACCAGCCCCACCAAACCACCTAAGGCGTCGGATCAAGTAGATGACGACTCAGGCGAGCCAACGCCCGGATCCAATCCACCTACACACACACAATCACTGATTAACACACAACGCCTGAAAGAACAACAACAAGGTACTCGGAACATCCAGCAGGAACAGAAAGCCTAGAGTACCACACAATGTCTAACCTGATAAAGATAGACTCGTTTCATCCTGATAATGGAGAAAATGAAATGCCCATTGTCATCACACGACGCTTATACGGTGTCTCTCGAACCTGGGACCAGGCCAGGAGACGACTAAAGAACTGTCTTTTTTATATATTTAGGTTATTAATCATATCTACTGCATTAACCTTAGGATTTTTATTTACTATTTCGTATTGTAAAGTGCAACCCTGTTCACATTTCTGCAAGCCACATTCTCAATGATAACCCATATAGCTACTAGTACAGCTACTTCAATGTATTTGCAATTAGCACAAATTGATCCTGAGGATGTGCCAGATGTTACCAATGATGTTCCTGATGTGTATATTGAACATTAGGTTGTGAACTATTACATTTTATGATTTGCTTTTTATATTATGTTATTACATTTGTGATTTTTCCTTTCTATTTGAGTTATTATTTTTAAAAATAATAAAAGAGGGGAACTGTTAGGTATTTTAGTACCATGGTAGCATTTACTGGATATTGTTTTATAGTGACATTATGCAGGAAATCTCTGTCATTCAATAAGGCCCCTTTGTTTTAGTTATTTTTCTCTTTGACCCAAGAATTGATGTGTGAGAATCACAGGCTGGTACAAGGTTGAAATACCACAGAGATCACTCCCTCAGCTACATTAGTTTCTTAATCTTTTAGACGCCTGTTGAAGGCCAAATGGTTTGTTTCAGTTTTCACTAATGAAAGAACTCTTTGTTTTGTGCCTTGAAAATATGTCGCTGAGATAATCACAATTGTAGCTGAACTGATACACTACACAAAGGATGCTTCTTCACCCAAGGGCAGGAAGACGCTCCCTTATCTTGGTCTGTACTGGTTTAAACTGATAATCTGCTGTCTCATGAATTTTACCCTCTATATAAACTGTTGTACTTGTGAATAAAGTTGAGTCACTTTGGGAAGACAACCTGAAGCAGTCTCTGTTTTCTTGTTCTCCCAAGCTGCTCCCGAGCTCGTACTAACACGCTGAATGGCATGCTTGAATATTACTTGAGAATATATTTGACTGTGTTACAGACTAAGGGACATTCTCTGCTGATAGGTGAAGGTACATTCTCTGCTGATAGACGTCCACGCCTCGAAGGAAGTCGATCCACGGATTAGGCCCTGGAAACCGTTTCCTTCAGTTAGTTAGCTTTTTTGCTAACTTTAATAGAGACACTTGGAGAGCTTGCGCAAGACGCCTTAGCGAATCATCTCAATTGTAAAGTTCCGTTAACATCTCACCATGGGATCCATAGTGTCCAGATTACTCAGCAGATTACTCAGAGAAGAGGAAATTGAGGACATTGAAGAAATTAAGAAGGAAACTGGCTTTTCCCACAGGAAGATCACTCACCTGTACAGACGTTTCACCAGCCTGGATAAAGGGGGAAACGGCACCCTCAGTCGAGATGATTTCCATAGAATCCCCGAGTTGGCCATCAACCCTCTGGGAGATATAATCACCAACGGATTCTTTCCTGAGGGAGAGGACCAGGTAAATTTCCGGGGCTTCGTGCGGACCCTGGCTCACTTCAGGCCAATCGACCAAGACAACGAGAAGAACAAGAACCCCTCAGCTACAGAGCCCCTGAACAGCAGAACAAACAAGCTGCTTTTTGCTTTCCGTCTATATGACCTGGACAGAGATGGCAAGATCTCCCGAGATGAGCTCCTGCAGGTCTTGCGGATGATTGTTGGAGTCAACGTTTCAGATGAAGAACTCGGCAGCATTGCTGATAGGACCATCCAGGAGGCTGACACAAACGGAGATGGCTGCATTTCCTTCAATGAGTTTATTAAGGTCATGGAAAACGTGGATGTGGAACAGATGATGAGCAGCTGGTTCCTGCGATAAAGTTTCATTATTGTTATCATTTTTTTTTTTTTGTAATTTGTTTGTGATAAAGTTGTATGAAAGAGTTAGGATAGAAAGTGTTACACAAGTTATTTGAATGTTGCTATTTAAACTATTTTGTACATTTTGTAAAGCATCTCGTACCTCTGCTTTATTGCTGTTGATGCCAAAGAAACACATCAATACATACATCTACATTCAATGCTGGCATTTACAACTTTTAAGGTGATTTTAGACCTTGTGATTATGTTTGTTTGTTTGTTCACCTAAATGAAAAAAGAAGATTCAGTGGCCCTTTCACTAATAAATTGTCTGTATAAATTGTCTGTCAGTTAAAACTTTAAGTTGTTAAAATAAGCAAATAATGTGAAGTTACTTTCAAAATTTTATCATAATCATTAAAATCTCTCCTCCTTTCTTACCTGATGAATGAGGGCTGAAGGTAAAAAGCTGCTCTTTGCCATCTTCTGTTGTTACGTTACACTTAAAGTCAGAGTTAGATATGTGACTGTATAAAGAATTTACAAAAGTCACAGTAGCAGAGCAGGACGACTGTAATGTTTTTATGTTTGAGTAATCTCTATTCAGACCTTCACTGTAATGGATCCACTTCACTTTGTGTTCACAATGTCCATGTACCTGCACAGAGCAGTTTAAAGTCACCTGATCCCTGCTCTTCTGTTCAGTCACTGGTGAAGATAAACGCAAGAAAAATTAAAAAGTATGAATACATTTCTTTTCACTAAATGTAATGTTTTATGATGTTGCTCTAACAACACAGTTTGAACTTCAACATATTGTGGTGTAAATACTCACTGATGACATCAGACAGATAAACCACAGCATCTGGACCTTGCTGTTTCCCTGGATTGCCTCTAAACTGTCTGCAGGTGTAACGACCAACATCCTCAGCTGTGACCTTCTTTATAACCAGTGAACATTCTGCTGTAACACTCAGTCTGTCTGATTTGACTGTTTCTTTGATTTGTCCAAGATTAACCAGCTCTACTGCTGCTTTTCCTCTTGAATCAGTGAAGAGCCAGGTGGTAGTGTCACAGCTGTGATGGTTTTTGATCATGTTTTCACAAGGCAAAGTGACTTTATCTCCATCTCTGACAGTGAAGGAGAGTGAAAGATCTCCACTTAGATCTCCTGAGAATATAACAGAAAAAAAAAAACAATACTTGTCTGAACGGAGACGATTTACATTCTTATTACAAAAGAACTAACAAAAAACTTGATTTGGGTTGTCAAACAAAAGCACAGCTCTCTTGGATTTCAAAATAAAGTAAAACTCAAAAGAAGAAAAAAAATCTCTTACGTGTTACATGTATCCTTACCTTCAAACTGAAGCACAAATATAAAAAAAACACAGACCATGTAATACATCTAGATACACGGAGAGCTTCCTTTAATTAGTGAATCATAATGTCCTCATAAAGACTTTCAGCTTACTCTTAACAACCAGTTCAAAACAAGTTCAGCTGATTTGCTCCACAAAGACTCCAAAGGAGGAATATAAAAATAAATGCAGAAAGCAAACAGAAAGTATCACAGCATAAAAGCTAAAGTAGGTAAAAGAAAATTGATGTAGAAATTACACCTAATAATTGAGACAAAACAAGAGTTTGGTGACTATTGTAACTGAACATACTTATCAATATCAGACGTCTATCATTAAGACAGTGAATTATTCAAAACTACTTCATGCATCTGTTAATCTTAACAATAATCTATTCAGTAAGTTAGATGCTGATAAAGTGTTACAGTAGGAAGAGGTTTTCAAAGCTAATTAATTTTCATAGCGGAAAATGTGTGTTTGAAATTTGTTGTTGAGATTAAGTAAAATAGCAAAAAGGTTTTAGTTGTAAATAAAGGTTTCCTTACCTGAAAAAAGAAGCAACAGAAACAGAGAAATGTTGAAGAATTTGTGTTCAATCATCACGTTTTGTTCTGGTTTTCCTTCTCATTTTGTCACATCTATAACTGGCAAACTCTGTTGTACTTGGCAAAGACACATATCTAGTTTACTTCCTGTCTCCTCCTCATTCAGGCTGTGGTCATTTTCAATGTTATGGTTATTTCTTGTATTTATTTTTTAATGTAGATCATATGAATTCCCTCAGTTTTTCAAATGTGTAGACCCCTTCTCAACCAAACTGACAACTGCAGTCTTACTAATTTTGGTGGAGGTAAATAAGAGTAATTTTATAGGATATTAAATAATGTGTTGTAGAGTTTCCTGTCTTATTTTGTTGAGCATGTGTTTGTATAGGAATTTCTTTTACTTATGTATTAATCACATTATTTTATTGTATAATGCCTTGGTGCCACTGGATTTTAACATGTCTGACACCCATACTGTAAGACAAATGGTGGAGGTGTTGTAAGGAAGTGTGAAGTATCTTGGTGTCCACATCTCCTCAGACCTGACATGGGCTGCCCACATTCAGGTCCAGACCAAAAAGGCTAGGCAGCGCCTGTATCACCTACGACAACTGAGGAAGTTCAGGGTCTCTCCAAAGATCCTCAGGATTTTCTATACAGGCGCTGTGGAGAGCATCCTCACACAGAACATGACATCGTGGTTTGGGAACAGCTGTGTGAAGGACCAAAAAGCTCTCCAGAGAGTGATCCGTACAGCAGAACGCTGCTGCAGGATTGCTCTCCCCCCGCTTCAGGACACCTACACCAGGAGATGCCGGACTAGAGCAGCGCAGATACTGAAGGACCCGTCCCATCCTGGCAACAAACTGTTCCAACTTCTGCAATCTGGTAGAAGGTTCCGCATCTTCCGGGCAAGGACAGAGAGACTCAAGAGGAGCTTCTATCCCCAAGCCATCCGTGCCCTAAACACACACACCCGCCCTCTCACATCATCTATAATTGACTGAGACAGGACTCTTCCAGACACTAAACCAAGGCACAATGTACATTTCAATTCCTTTAATTTTAAATATGTTTATATTGTCTATCCTGTAAAATAGTCAGATGTCTATTCATATTAATGTACAGAATTCACCTGCTTGCTGCTACTACTGCACATTCACCCAATGTATATATATATATATATATAATGTTCTTCCTCTACATCCCCCCCCCCCCCCCCCCAATTTTTGCACATGTCGAGGAGCGTGTCAGGCTACATTTCACTGTGTGTTATACTTGTATAACTATGCATGTGACAAATAAAGAACCTTGAACCTTGAACCTTGAAGGGAGTGTGAACCTTAATGTGTGAAACAGCTGTGTACTGCCTTTTGTTCCTGAAGAAGGTATTTAACTGAGAGCCATGCTGGGCTCAGTGAGACTCTGCTGACCTGCCCCGCGGTCATGTAGGCTCTCCACAAGCTTGGTTTTCTGTTCTTTGTGTGTTTGGATTAAAGAATGTTAGCTACCGCTCACCGCTCGTCTGCAGGCTTTATTTAAATGGAAAACCTCCACAACATGTTCCATGTGTGCATTGTCTTGGGTTTTGCTTCCTTTGTTCCTTTGTTTTCCTTTACTCCAAAGTGACCTTATCTCCGTCTCTGACAGTAAAGGAAAGAGAAAGATCTACTAAGAATATGCCAGAGAAGTAGAAATGTCACCATTACTTTTCAGAGTGCAGATTAATGACATACTTAAGCAGAGAGAGTTTGAATTTGGATGTTTATTTTTTCATCTTTTGGACTGCAACTATTTTAATTTGCTTTGCTTAAAGAAACATCACTGGCATCTTATTTACATAAAGAACACTCATTTATGAAAAAATAAAATATGAAAAAAAAAGTTCTTCATTTTCTATTGTATTGTTTTTTTAAACCAGTTAGTGTATGTGTCTATTTGGTAGCTTAGTTTCTTGCAATTATTATACAGCACCCCCTTCTGGACAACAGTAATTGTTACAAAAATAAATGAAGCTGGTTGTTACATGGGGAACTTCAGCCTAACATCTTCCATTATACACTCCAGTAGACATAAAACTAATAACAAAACAGTGATGTTGATTGAAAAGTGTGTATCCAAAACAAAAGCCAAACTTTTATTGGGGCAAGGAAAAAACCAACAGGGACCAGATAACAATATCCATCAAACAAAGCTGAATATACAACAGGAAATCTCATAAGCAGACAGACAGTAAGCATCGAACAGAATGAGTGGTTACACCCACAGGAAATGAAAGGGAAACAAACACTGCCGCAACTAATCGATTAAGCAAGTATACACTCCAGCAGCAACGTGTGTTTAAATACACAACAGGTAATGAAGGAAGGTAAACTAGATGGGAAAACAAACACTGCTGCGACTAATCAAGGAGGCAAATACAAAGGAAGTGAAATTTATTAGAAAGTGCAGGCAACAAAAATAAAACTGTAAATAAAAGAGAACAATCCAAAAAAGACAGAACAGAAAATATAATAGAAAATATAATATATAAATCTAAATAATATAATATCCAATATAATTCCAAACTGAAAACACTGTTGTTGGGTTTCCTATTGTTGTATTTTGTCTATACACCCTTGTGGTTAAAAAAACACCTAAGGTCCAAAAACATTTGCAGGTTCAGGGAAAGTTCATTAGTCCTGGTTAAAGTAATATACTTGGGTATGGTTGTGGTCATGACTGTAACTTTACTGAACAACTGTTTTCACTGACTTCACAGATGACAATAAGCTTGTCATGTAATGAAATAAATGTATTTGTTCAATGTTATTGAGCTGATCAAGGTCTAAATAATCCAACACTAAACTTTGATCGGAGCAGGTGCTTAAATCTGTTCAACACTGACCTGTGCTGTTATTTACTTTTTTGGGCCACTTTCCAAGTCAGTCAATGGGAAAAACATCCACCGTCCACCTTTTCCACCATGTGTCACTTTGCACTTCAAAATCTCCAACAATTGTTGGATTGGTAAATATGATCAGATGTTGTAAAGGTCACACTAGCTGAGCAGGTAGACTGTGATATCCACACGCCATTGTCATTGTTATATAGTCATTTCACAGTGTATTTGTATTCTTCATATGTGGACACAGAGCAGTTTAATGTCACTGTGTGTGTAGCCTGTGTGTCCTTTAGATATTCTAAACTTGCAGTGGATATTGTCTCCTTTCACTTTAACTCTCATATGTATGTGTCCTGATTTATGATCAATCTCAGGTGTCTTGAACTGAATTTCTTCATTTAGATAAGTTTAAGATAAGAGATAAGATAAGATAGAACTTTATTAATCCCTCGGGTGGGTTCCTCTGGGAAATTCGACTTCCAAAGAAAAGCACAGCAACGACCGAAGTTACAGTTACAAAAAGAGAATTGTTATATATATACACACACACACACACACACACACACACACACACACACACACACACACACACACACACACATATATAAATACAGAGACAAATATAAATAAAATATACAAAGGGGATAAATAGAATAAATAGGAATAAAAAAAATAAAAATACAAGTGAATTGCACATTTCAAGTATTGAATCTATTGCACCGTTGACTATTTACAAAAGTATTGCACAAAAGGTATTGCACAGTGAGGTGAAGAGGCACTACAGCTTAGTTGTTCCCCCCTCCTTTGTCCTCCTGTTTCCCCTCCCTCTCCCCTCCAGAGAGGAGTTAAACAGTCTGATGGCGTGTGGGACAAAGGAGTTTTTAAGTCTGTTAGTTCTTGTCTTGGGGAGAAGCAACCTGTCACTGAACAGACTCTTCTGATTGTTTATGGCCGTGTGCAGAGGATGCCCAGCATTGTTCATAATGTCCAGCAGTTTCTTTAATGTCCTTTTCTCTGCCACTGTCACCAGAGTGTCCAGCTTCATGCCGACCACAGAGCTAGCCCTCCTGATCAGTTTCTCCAGCCTGGATGAGTCCTTCTTTGCTGTGCTGCTCCCCCAGCACACCACAGCATAGAAAAGTACTCCAGCAACCACCGACTGGTAAAACATCCTCAGGAGCTTCCTGCAGATGTTTTTTTTTTTTTTTTTTTTTTTTTTTTTCTGCCTGTCCCATTTGGTTCTTTAGCCATCAGAATTGTTGTCTGAAGACCAACAAGGATACCCAATGGATTTACTTTGCCAAATGGATCATCGTGGCATTGCCGTATTGGTCCATTTGGTCGATCTTTGTTTTTATTATTTATTATATTTTATTTTCAGATGTTACAGACGGGACAGACATGAGTGAGGGATAGGAAAGGAAGAAAGAAAGAGGAAGGAAAGGAAAAACAGAAGGGGAGAGGGACAGTGAGAAAGGGGGGGAGAAAAAAAATAAAAATCTCCTGGATCACCTGTTGAGAGAAAAATAGAAAACAAGCAAAAAAAAACAAAGCAACATACTAAACACAACACCATCGCATTAATCTAGCTAAGTGTAAACAGCAGTAAATACTAAATATTCAATGTTGTTGTGCAGCACGCAGGACAGATGTGCTTCGAAGTAGCGGCCAAGAAAGGTGTAATTTGGGTCTACGAGCAGTGAACACCCGTGTGTACACCTGTGTGGATCAGCATGCTTGTATTCCAAAGGTTTCTCCATGTAACGATCTGCTAGGGAGTGTGGGGGGGCCACAGCCCCGTCCTCCAGGGTGTGAAGCGGGTATGGAGGAGGTCAAACTCTCGACATCCAGAGGCCCCCAGAACACAAGAGACCATGGAAGACCAACAGAGGGGCAGCCGCGGAGCAGAAGCCAGGGGGAGTTGCAGTGACGCGCCCATGAGCTCCGCCGGCCCCCAGCTGCGCCTGAGTGACCGAGCCCCAGGCCGAGAGGCCGGGGGCACCCCACCTCCGAAGGGGCCCGAGCGAGCCCCAGGCTCCAGGCCCCGATAAGCAGCCGCCAAGGAGTGAGCCGGTGTGTACCTGGACGCCCACCCCCAGACACAAAGAACCACCAACGCACCGACACCTGAGGGAGTCCGCCACCGGCAGGGGAAGTGGTGGTGGGAGATAGGCCTCCAAACCTTGGAGGGCCTGAGGTGTCCCCAGAGAGGTGGCGTCTGATACCCAACCTGACATATAGACACAGACATACAGGCACACACAGACACAAACATTCATTCCCACCCTCATGCTCTCATGTGCACTTACTCCACACTCAACCAACGTGGAGACAGACATAAAGAGACGCTGTACACACGATCACACTCCCCAAGCGTACTCTACAAACCGGGTCTAGGTACCCTTGCCCCTGGAGGGGGGAACTGCACCCAGACCCAGGTGGTGTTACCCTTTTCCCTGCGGTGGGGAGAGGCAGACCACCCCGACTCCGTAGCAGCAGGGAGGCCCCACACCCCAGACCGCAGTCGGACGGCCAACTCCTCCTAGCCCTCCCGCTCCAGCAGGCCGCAGAGAATGGGGGTGGGAGAAGATTCCAAACCTCCCTCCACCCGCTCATTGTAGTGTTGATGCATGTGTTCTAAGGTGCAATTAAAACCCAGGAGGGCATGGAGCTACCTGCCAAGGAGCAGCAGGTAAGTGCATGGTCCCTCCTGCTAGCCCTCAATGTCTAAGTGTATTTAAAATTGAGAGGTGGGCAACGACGCCAGGGGTGAGGTGTACACCCTGATGGTAATTTGGACTCCGTGATTGTTCCCACCCCCAAGATCCTAAATGTATGTGTAATGAGAGTGTGAATAATGTGAATGTCTAAGTTGTGGGATAAAATTGAGGCAGAGGCAGCCAGAAGGGGACGGGGGGGGGACGGGGGGGGGGGGGGTAGCCTCCTCCGCACCCTGGTGACATACCCCTACTCCAAGGCCTGCATGTGTGGGTGGTTGTGGTGGAGCGGGAAGAGGGAGGCAGCTGGAGATGGGGAGGGAAGGAAGGGAGGGGCAGGTAACCCCTCCCTGGGGCCAGCTCCCCCGCTGACCCCAGTAGGCACTCCCATACTCCGCGACCCGCCAGGGAAAGGGGGCTCAGGCCCAACCAGACCGGGGCCCAGTGCAGCAGCGCCCCCCGGCCCCACAGAGCCCGGGACAGTCCACCCAACCCCACCACAGAGAAAACTGCACCCACCCCACCATCCACTCATCTTCCAGACTACATAAGACAGTAAACGCCCAGGCTGAGATCTTCCTCCACCTCTCCTGTATCTCCCCCTCCTGCAGAGAGAGTTCCTGAAGAGAGGAGAGCTCCTGCAAGATGTGACCATCTCCCCCACCAGTTGAAGAGCCCCCCAGGTGGCTCGACGCACCGGCGGCACCCTGCTCCAGGGCCGGGCCCCCATGCACCCACCCGCCCACAACCCCGGCAACACACCAACCAGGACCCAAGCCCCCAAGGCCCGGCCCGGGCCCCGGCCCAGAGACGGAGCACCCCTAGAACCTCACGCCCATCCCGGACCCACCCAGGGCCAGCCAGGCTACCAGGTCAGTAACCCACGTCCATCAGCACAGACCCTCCCCTAGCCCCGCTGCACGCAGCCGCGAGGAAACAGTCACCTGAGAGCCAACAGAGCCCCCAACCGGACATGACCGCTACCCCGGGTTGAGCCCCCCAAGGAAGTTGCCTCTGGGGAACCCCCCGACGCCCCAAGCCTGTCCCTACCCCCACACCGATCACAACAGTGAAGGCGGGACCAAACTATGACCCCCCACCCCCACTAGGTGATGGAGCTGATAAAAGGAGCCCAGAGCAATTGATCTGATGTGGTGGCAGAGGCTGTATCAAGACTAATGTAATCTAATAGATAATTTCTATATTGGTTAGAATTAAGATTATTTTTATTTTTCCAGTTCATGAGGACTGTTTTCTTGGCTATGCATAGGGCAGTGAAGATCATATGGGCTATATTCTTTTCTGAAGTGACATTATCTAAGCTGCCCAGTAAACACACTAAGGGGGAAGTTGGAATGTTACATTTCAGACACTTTGATAAGTCTTCACATATCTCGCGCCAAAACTTTTGCACTGGTGGACAGAACCAAAGAGCGTGGATGTAATTGTCTGGTGTATTGCCTTGACAGTGTGAGCAGTTGTTGGAAGATGTAAAGCCCATCTTGAACATCTGATGACCTGTATAGTGCACTCTATGAAGTATTTTGTATTGTATTAATTGCAGACTGGGATTTTTAATTAATTTAAAGGTTTTTGAGCAAATCTGAGACCAGAAGTTTTGGTCTAAGCTGACTGATAAATCTGCTTCCCACTTTGCAATAGGAAGGGATATTGATTCATCTAATTTAGAAAGTGTTCTGTATATTTTAGATAATAATTTGGGGGATTTAAGAGTAAGAAAATGTGCCGCACTTAGTGGTGTTTGTAATTCAACTTGACTGAGGTTAAATTTCTTTTTTACTATGGATTTAATTTGTTGATATTCTAAAAACCTTGTCTTGTTGATCCCATATTGTGCAACTAGTCTGTCAAATGGAATAAATTCTGTTCCCTCTAATATATGTTCTAAGTATTTAATTCCTTTACAACTCCATTCTGGGAAATTAATCATATTATTGTTTTGTAATATGTCAGGGTTATTCCAGATAGGTGTACGTTTGCATGGGATTAATGAAGACTCCGTTATTTTTAGAAACTCCCACCATGCTGTCAGAGAAAAGCTGATGTTGATACTTTTAAAGCATTCATGTCTTTTGATGTTTGAGCTAATAAATGGTAGGTCTGAAATCTCTAGATCCTTGCATAGTGCCTGTTCAACATCTAGCCAAGGCTCAACTAAGAAGGTATGTTTTAACCATTCTGAGATGAACTGAAGCCTGTTGGCTAAGAAGTATTGATGAAAATTAGGCAGATCTAATCCTCCTCTATCCTTGGTTCTTTGTAGCGTTTTTAAGCTGATACGCAGGGGTTTATCTTTCCAAAGGAATTTGGAAATATATGAATCCAGAGATCTGAACCAATCTTGTGATGGTTTGTTAGGGATCATCAAAAATAAGTAATTTATTTTTGGCAAGATCATCATTTTTATAGTGGCGACCCTTCCCATGAGTGATATGGGTAAAGATTTCCATCTAGTCAGATCGCCTTCTACTTTCTTTAGAAGTGGGATGTGGTTTAGTTTAGTTAAGTCTGAAAGCTTAGGAGAGACATTAATACCTAAATATTTAATATTTCCGGATTGCAGTGAGGCAGAGGAAGAATTATGGAAGGAGCAGTTAATGGGGAGAACTGTAGATTTTGGCCAGTTAATTGAATAATCTGAAACTCTTGAAAACCAGTTTATTAGAGTAATTACCTCAGAGAGGTTGGTTTGTGTGTTTTGCAGAAAAAGCAACACATCATCCGCATAGAGACTGATTTTATGTTCTATGTTCTTACATTTTATGCCCTTAATTGTTGTAGCCTGTCTAAATGCTGCTGCTAGAGGTTCGATAAAAATTGCATCCCTGTCTGGTGCCCCTCAGGAGACAGAAGCTGGAGGATGTCTGGTCATTTGTTCTGATACGAGCTGTTGGGGAATTGTATAATATTCTTATCCAGTTTATGAAAGAGTTTCCAAAACCAAATTTGTGTAAAGTTGCAAATAAAAATTTCCAGTTAACTCTGTCAAATGCTTTTTCTGCATCTAGAGATAATATTATGGCTTCGATGTTTTTATCGTATGAGTAGTCTATTAAATTAAGTAATCTACGAGTGTTTGTTGAGGAGTGCCGACCTTTTATGAAACCAGTTTGGTCAGGATGAATTAAGAGGGGGGTCATTTTCTCTAATCTCTTTGAAAGAGCTTTGCAGATTATTTTAAGGTCTACATTTAAAAGAGAAATTGGACGATAGCTTGAGGGAAATACAGGGTCTTTCTGCAGATGTTTAAAGACCTCAGCCTCCTGAGGAAGTACAGTCGGCTTTGGGCTTTTTTATACAGGTGCTCTGTGTTGCATGACCAGTCCAGTTTATTGTCCACCCACAGCCCGAGGTACTTGTACTTGTTGACCACCTCCACCTCCTCCCCATCTATCTGAACCGGCAGTGGACCTTCTCTGGACCTCCCGAAGTCCACAACCAGTTCCTTAGTCTTTGAGGTGTTGAGTTGCAGGTGGTTTGTGTGACTCCATGCGACAAAGTTCCTCACCAGACTTCTGTACTCCTCTTCCTGATCATCCCAGATACACCCCATGATGGCCGTGTCATCTGCATCTGTTTAAGCCCTTTGTGAAAAAACCTGCTCACCAGAGGGAAGGTTTGTTGTCAGTAGAGAAATGCAACCAACATAATAAAACTTTCTCATTCATTCATGTAAAATTGTGTTTTTCATACAGGTAAAGACATATCCTCCCACTCTGATGCCTGATTCCATTTAATCCTGCTTTTGATGCTTAGAGTAATGAGACACAAATGTTTGAATAATTGTTTATGGAAAAAATGAAACTAAACTTATAAATTACTGCAGTTTTAGAAAATTTACAGGCAAATAGCAAAATAAACACATCTATGTACATCATTTCAAAACTTTGAACAAAAGATAAAATAAAACTGAAAGCCTTTCAAATGTTACAAATTCTGCTCTTTAAGCACTCACACAACTGCTTCCTCCTTTTAAACTGAGCAAACCGATAATTCTTATAGGGACGAAGCTTTTTCACAGAAGCAATGACCTGATGATTAAGTTTCCTTTTTGTTTACTCTATGGTAGCATAGAGGCTGCTGGGATCTGTGGAGGAAGCTTTCACAGTGGAGTAGGTAACTGTCTCATCACTCTCACATTTATCCCGAACCTGGAAGCACACAGACCACAGGATGTTTCACCACATGTAACACAACACAGTGAAAACATCATTTACTAATGCACCGATGAAGCCAGAAACATATCATATGCATTACTTTATTTTCACTGTTAGCCTTGTTGGTGTAGCTGATGGAGATGTAGGAAACACCATCTTCATGATCCGCCTACACAGTAAAGAAAACATGATTACTGCCCTCTGAGATGCAGGAGGATCTACACTGACCCGTCTCTGCCAACGATGTCAAAATTTGTTACCACTTCTTTTGGCTTAGTTTGACAGCAACAGTTCACTTCCCTTCAGTTTGAAATCTATCTCTTGCACAGTCTCATGTTGTAAAGTTAGTTTTATAATGTTGAAGAACAAATGCAAACAGCAGAAGTTGTGAGTTTGACCTTATTATTTTCTAAATGACTGAAGGATTTGAAGTCAAGCCTGAATAAATATATGCATTACATCAGTGCAACTTCCAGTTACTTTTGAGTGTTTAAACATCTGCAACAATCATAGATAGATAATGACATAAAACACATAAAATGCAACACAAAAGTCCAACTACCAGTACCATAGGGTCTTTTTTGTGACCAGAAAGGACTTTGCACATAGGCTGAGGTCATTTTTGGAGTTAATAATTATAAAATCAAAGCAAAAATGAATTTTGCACCCTCTTTTTTCTTTTCTTGATCTTTTGCTGCACCAACCACTGCATCACTTCTGATCTAGAATTAAAATGTTTAGTAAAGATTATTTTTAAACTCACATTTTCATTGGCTTGTGTTTTGGTCCCTGAAAAGAAAAGAAAAACAGGATTACACACTTGACCACAGAGAAGATTCAGCTTTAATATTTAATGTGGGATTTTCTCTCACCTCTCTTCAGTACAATCAGTTTCACAGCAAAGATTAAAAGTGCTGCTGAAATAACAGCCACGAGGATGTACGGCCACACCAGAGCTGCACCTGAACACAAATATCTGAAGCTTTTCATTTACTGTTCAATGTCTAAGAGGTAGAAAAGTTGCAAATATGACATGCATGTGACTTAACAAAAAACTATTCAATCATTGCTTTGAACCCCCCCAAAAAAAAACAAAAAAAAAAAGAAAAATCACCTGGGTCATCAGTCTGTGATGTTGTTCTTGATGTTCTTGTTGTTCTTGTTGTTGTTACTTTTCTTGTTGTTGTTGTTGTTGTTGCTGATGTTACTGTATCTGTCACAGGCTGAGTCTCCGACCCAGCACTTTGAGCTTTCTTTGTATTGTTCTCATTTTTTGAGATGTTGTTAGTTTTGTGGTATTTCCTATTTGCCTTTAGTTTAGGCAGTTATTGTTCCTGGGTTTTCTGTTTGAGTTCTTGCATTATTCATCACGTATTTGGTATGTTAAGTTTGTATTGTCATGTCTAGTTTTAGTGTTTCCTGTTTTATTCTGACAGTGTCATGTGTTCTTTGGTCATTGTATTTAGTTTCACTCCTCCTGGTCCTGTCATTAGATTCATGTCAGTCAGCTGTTTCCTCATGTGTCGCCACTTCCCCTGATCACCTCATGTCTGTATTTAAGCCTTTTGTTTTCTTCATGCCATTGTCAGTTCGTCTGTTTATTCTCACCAGAGTCATAGTCATAGCCTGTTTATTTTTCCACCTCGGTCATAGTTATAGTTTTTGGTCTTAGTACCTTTAGTGTTTTGTTTCTTAGTGTTTTGTCAGTTCAGTGTTTTGCTTCTTAGTGTTTTGCCTGTTTGCTTTGGTCTCTTGGTTCATTTCCTGCCGTCATCGCAATAAAGGTTCACTTTTCTGTTAATCATTACTATTCCTCGTCATCATCTGCTTTTGGGTCCTGTTTCCGCACACATCGGCGCACCCCGCCGTGACAGAACGAACTGACCAGTCATGGACCCAGCGGATTCTGCTCTCACCGAGTGTCTGGAGGAGACTGCTCGGATCCAAGCGATCCTCGACCGCTTCTTTACAGCGCCCGATTTGAAGAGCAAGCTAGTAATGATCAACGCTGCTGAAGCTATTATGGAGAGGGATCCCCGCCTTCTCCAGCTCCCGGACTCACCTGCCATCGTTGATGCCTTTACGAGGATAAAGGAGATGCTGCAGGCCCAGGGACTGTCGAGTCAGGAAATGGCTTCCAGCACCCACCAGTCACAACAACCCCACAATCAGTCATCTCCATTGCTGCCTCCGGAACCTGAGTGTGTTTGTGTCGGTTCGCTGAGATTCGCCGCAGCGTCACCACCTCTCAGCTCACCAGTTTCCACGCCCTCATCACAGTCTCGCCATACTCCTGTCACAGTTCAGCGCGAGGAAGCGCCGCACACCATAGACTTGGACGACGACGAGCGCCAGTCTATATTCTGCGCTCTCTTGGAGGAGGAGCTCCGGTGGAAGCCGTGGCTCATTCCGGAGCACGAGCACTCTTTCCGGGGAACTCGACTGGCTCTCGGGGGACCTCGGAGTTACCAGGGACTTCCACCCATCGCTCCGCCGTCTTCCACTCCTAAGAAAAAGCGGCGTGCGCGCCACCGACGCTCCGTATCACAAACGCAAGTGAGTGATTACATTTTGGCTCCTCATGTTTTCTCTCAGGAAGTTGTTGAAATTGACACTACTTTTCCGGTTAATGAGCCCGGCTATACAGAGACTGTTTGCCCTGGAAAAGCTAGCCATCAGGCTCAGCTAAGCTGCTGTGGTACTGCTATCCAGGCCGGTCTGGAGCCAGAGACGGGGGTACAGCTGGTGCGGCCAATTTCAGTGTCAGCCGGAGGGCCCGGGGAGCCCGTCCGGCCTCATGCTTCATCTGCTGGAGGTTCAGGAGAACCCAGCCAGCTTCATGTCTCGTCTGCTGGAGGTTCGGGAGAACCCAGCCAGCTTCATGTCTCGTCTGCTGGAGGTTCGGGAGAACCCAGCCAGCTTCATGTCTCGTCTGCTGGAGGTTCAGGAGAACCCAGCCAGCTTCATGCTTCGTCTGCTGGAGGTTCAGGAGAACCCAGCCAGCTTCATGCTTCGTCTGCTGGAGGTTCAGGAGAACCCAGCCAGCCTCATGTTTCGTTTGCTGGAGGTTCAGGAGAACCCAGCCAGCCTCATGCTTCGTCTGCTGGAGGTTCAGAAGAATCCAGCCAGCTTCATGCTTCATTTGCTGGAGGTTCAGGAGAACCCAGCCAGCTTCATGTCTCGTCTGCTGGAGGTTCGGGAGAACCCAGCCAGCTTCATGTCTCGTCTGCTGGAGGTTCGGGAGAACCCAGCCAGCTTCATGTTTCGTCTGCTGAAGGTTCAGGAGAACCACATCAGCCTCGCCATGTCCAGCCTCACGCCACGTCTGCTGGCGGGCCCGAGGAGCCCGTCCAGCCTCACGCCACGTCTGCTGGCGGGCCCGAGGAGCCCGTCCAGCCTCACGCCACGTCTGCTGGCGGGCCCGAGGAGCCCGTTCAGCCTCACGCTTCGTCAGCTGGAGGGCCTGAGGAGCCCGTCTGGCCACCTTCTGCTTCACCACCTGTGGCTGCCTCACTGTCACCTGGTTCTGCCTCTGCTACGCCAGGACCAGCTCCAGCCTGTGCTTCGTCAGCCGCAGCTCCAGCCTGTGCTTCGTCAGCCGCAGCCTCAGAGTCTTCGTCCTCGCCTGGTCCGGCTTCAGCCTCAGAGTCTTCGTCCTCGCCTGGAGCAGGAGCAGCTTCTGCATCAGCTGCTCCTGCTCCACCTGGTCCGGCTCCGGCATCAGCTGCTCCTGCTCCACCTGGTCCGGCTCCGGCTTCAGCCTCAGAGTCTTCGTCCTCGCCTGGTCCGGCCTCGGCTTCAGCCTCAGAGTCTTCGTCCTCGCCTGGTCCGGCTTCTGCATCAGCTGCTCCTGCTCCACCTGGTCTGGCTCCGGCTTCAGCCTCAGAGTCTTCGTCCTCGCCTGGTCCGGCCTCGGCTTCAGCCTCAGAGTCTTCGTCCTCGCCTGGTCCGGCTTCTGCATCAGCTGCTCCTGCTCCACCTGGTCCGGCTCCGGCTTCAGCCTCAGAGTCTTCGTCCTCGCCTGGTCCGGCTTCTGCATCAGCTGCTCCTGCTCCACCTGGTCCGGCTCCGGCTTCAGCCTCAGAGTCTTCGTCCTCGCCTGGTCCGGCTCCTGCATCAGCTGCTCCTGCTCCACCTGGTCCGGCTCCGGCTTCAGCCTCAGAGTCTTCGTCCTCGCCTGGTCCGGCCTCGGCTTCAGCCTCAGAGTCTTCGTCCTCGCCTGGTCCGGCCTCGGCTTCAGCCTCAGAGTCTTCGTCCTCGCCTGGTCCGGCTTCTGCATCAGCTGCTCCTGCTCCACCTGGTCCGGCTCCGGCTTCAGCCTCAGAGTCTTCGTCCTCGCCTGGTCCGGCCTCGGCTTCAGCCTCAGAGTCTTCGTCCTCGCCTGGTCCGGCTTCTGCATCAGCTGCTCCTGCTCCACCTGGTCCGGCTCCGGCTTCAGCCTCAGAGTCTTCGGCCTCGCCTGGTCCGTCCTCGTCAGAGTCTTCGGCCTCGCCCGGTCCGTCCTCGTCAGAGTCTTCGGCCTCGCCCGGTCCGTCCTCGTCAGAGTCTTCAGCCACGCCCGGTCCGGCCTCTGCCTGTGCTTCTGCTACGCCCGGTCCGGCCTCTGCCTGTGCTTCTGCTACGCCCGGTCCGGCCTCTGCCTGTGCTTCTGCTACGCCTGGTCCGGCCTCTGCCTGTGCTTCTGCTACGCCTGGTCCGGCCTCAGCCTCTGCTTCTGCTACGCCTGGTCCTGTGCCCTCCAAGCCTCGGCCGGTACGCCTGACACTTGGGCGCCGCCGCCGCCTTCCGCACGGCCGGCCACCTGAACTGTTTCTACGCCGTTGCCGTCCGCACGGTCGGCCGCCTGAACTGTTTCTACGCCGTTGCCGTCCGCACGGTCGGCCCCCTGAACGGTTTCCATGTCGCCACCATTGCCGTCCGCACGGTCGGCCCCCTGAACGGTTTCCATGTCGCCACCATTGCCGTCCGCACGGACGGCCCCCGGAACTGTTCGACCATGGACTTCTGTGCCGTCGGCCTCCGGGCCGGCCCCCTGATCACATGAACTATGATTTTCTGGACCGTCACCCTCCGGGTCGGCCCCCTGAGGAGTCATGAACTGTTCCCTGCGCTCCTGTGATTTTGATGGACGTTTTGTTTTTGGTTTTTTTTGGCCTTGTTTCTGATCAAGTGCTGTCTGCGTACAGACTGGTCTTCCCACACGTGTATTCATTAAAATCATTGTTTGACCAAGATCTTCTGGACCTGGTTGTTTGTACTCTCCTTCCTCAATGTTTGAACCTTAACAGACTGTATGATGACTTTATAAAAGTAACAGCAGCAGAGCAGGACGACTGTAATGTTTTTAAATTTGAGTAATCTCTATTCAGACCTCCACTGTCATGGATCCACTTCAGTTTGTGTTTACACCGTTCATATGTCCACACAGAGCAGTTTAAAGTCACTTGATCAGTGTTCTTCTGTTCAGTCACTGGTGAAGATTCGAAGAAAAAAGCAAACAAACAAACATTTAAAAAAAAAAATAAATGTAAGGTGTTAGCATATTGTTTAGTTGTTCACAGCTTGTAAGTACTGGTGGTCTGGTGTGGTATAAATACTCACTGATGACATCAGACAGATAAACCACAGCATCTGGACCTTGCTGTTTCCCTGGATTGCCTCTAAACTGTCTGCAGGTGTAACGACCAACATCCTCAGCTGTGACCTTCTTTATAACCAGTGAGCATTCTGCTGTAACACTCAGTCTGTCTGATTTGGCCTTTTCTTTGATCTGTCCATGATTAACCAGCTCTACTGCTGGTGTGCTTCTTGATTCAATGAAGTGCTTCTTCAGAGCTTCATGTCTGGTTTATCAACCCTTCTTGCTTATGTGTGAACATTCTCACCAGCTCTTGTCCAGATGTTGATGACCACAACAGCTGCTATAAGTGCTGCTAAACCCAGAGGCACTATGATGAGCCTGTACCAGCATGAGCCTGGAGACAGAGCATGAAAAGCATGAAAATAATATTTTAAATGTCATTTTCTGATTGTTTTTGTTTTTTAATGTAGATGAATACAGAGGAAAAAAAACATGTATCTGAAATTAAAACATTTCATTCTAAAATATAGAAATATTGAAAAAAAAAAAGCTGAATATTGTTGATTACCTTGTAATTTTGTTGAATCATCCATGATTTCCAGCTCTTTTGTTGTGTTTCCAGTTGTAGTTTCTGATTTTATTGTTGTTGCAGTATTTGATTTCTCACCTGAATAAAATTCAGTGGACCTTTCATTAGGAAACTAAATTCAGTCAATTACAGTTTTTTCTGAATGCTGAAACCCTAACTGTGATTCCTGTAGCACAATCTCTAAAACTATTCAGACTTATAGCAAAACCACTCACTGAGTTTGCAAAACTAAAAGCACAAAAACTGCTTTGCACTCAGTTTGCAATTTTGTAACACACACTTTGCAAAACTGTAGGCACAACTCACTGCACAACACTCAATTACCAAATTTCCAACACACTCCTAGCAAAAGTATACACATGTATGGCTATCATTAACACTAATTTGCCAACTGTCTGGCACACTTTCACATGTGAAAACTTTTTTAGATAATTAGTTCACTTTGCAATCAGCCTAAGCACTATAATACAGGTAAGCTGTGTGTGCGGAGTACAATGGAGGGAGCAGAAAGAGTGAGAAGTAGAGGAGGCCGAGGAAGAGGACGTGGAGGTGAAGAAGTAGAATGAAGAGGACGATAAGGACAAGGAGGAGCAAGAGGAAGACGAGGAGGGGGGAGAGGAAGATGAGGAGAGGGGGAGAGGAAGGGTAGGAAGAGTAAGAAATAGAATTGCTGATGACATCAGAGCTACAATAGTGGACCATGTAATCAACCGTGGAATGACCCTGAGGGAAGCTGGCCAACGGGTCCAGCCTAACTCGAGCCGCTACACTGTAGCAAGTACCATAAGGACATCTTGAAATGAGAATCGGTTAGTACAGTCACTTCGCACAAAGATTTGTAGCACTGCCATATGCCAATGAGAAACACACCAATACCATTGATGTACAAATACTGAAATTGCTACTTTACAGAATTGCTAGATGACCAGATGCTGGGGGCAGAGGAAGCATGTTCACTGCAGACCAAGTAACCCATATAGTCATTATGGCGATTGCAAATAATCCTATACTTGGAAATAAACACTTGTGTTTGTTTTGATGTGTTTGAATAAACACCAGTACTTGAAGTTTGGCTCCCTCTATGCTTATGGATCTATGACAGAAGTATGAGCTCAAACTGACATAGCCTACCTTGTGCACAGAGAAAGCAAAAGCCAGATGTGTTTTGTATTCATACCATCAGTGTGCAGTTGGTGCATTGTGTGCTTAGTAGATGATGGCTTGTGTGTACTGTTTGATACGGAAACACCATTTTTACGAAGGTGTGAAGAGTTAATCTAGCTGTGTTTGCTTTTACAAGAGAACTACAATGTTTTGATTATTGGGTGACAGGTTTTCTTATTTGTGTGAAGAGTTTTGCAAAATTAGCCAATAGTTACAAAAAATGTGCTTAAGAAATCAGAAAAAACTGTAAAGCTTCAGATCAATAAAATGAGCGGATATTTTAGGTAATTAGTCAGATTAATGCAAAGTTATTTTGAAAGGTTCTTCAGAATCTCTCCTGGTTTCTGATGACTGAGCGCTGAAGGTAAAAAGCTGCTCTTTTTTTCCTTCTGTTGTTACGCTACAGTTAAAGTCATAAGTTGATATATGAGTGATGCATCATTCAGAAATGTCACAGTAGCAGAGCAGAAGACTCCGATGTTTTTAAATTTGAGTAATCTCTATCCAGAGCTTCACTGATATGGATCCACTTCACTTTGTGTTTGCACCGTCCATATGTCCACACAGAGCAGTTTAAAGTCACCTCAACAGCTTTCTTGTGTTCAGTCACTGGTGAAGATGAAATTCAAGAGAAATACCAAATAAATATAAGTTTCCTTTTTTCAAAATGTAACTTGTCAGCATGTTGTTCTAACAGGATGGTTTGAGCTCAAAAATATAGTGTTGCAAATACTCACTACTAACAACAGACAGATAAACCACAGCATCTGGACCTTGCGGTCTCCCTGGATTGCCTCTAAACTGTCTGCAGGTGTAACGACCAACATCCTCAGCTGTGACCTTCTTTATAACCAGTGAGCATTCTGCTGTAACACTCAGTCTGTCTGATTTGGCTTTTTCTTTGATTTGTCCAAGATAAACCAGCTCTACTGATGGTGTGCCTCTTGAATCAGTGAAGAGCCAGACAGTAGTGTCACAGTTGTGATGATTGTTGATGAGATTTTCACAAGGCAAAGTGACTTTATCTCCATCTCTGACAGTGAAGGAGAGTGGAAGATCTCCACTATTTACTCCTGAGAACATGACAGAATCAAAAATGTTAACACTACATTTTTCAAGAGTGCATCAAACTCAGTTTTCATTGTTCACAGAAACACCACAGCTTTGTGTGCTAAATAAAAATGATATTACTAAAATTAAAAAGAAGAATAGTTTTCAAATCCTAAGACGATGTACAGTGTAAAAATCATCCTTACCTCCAAACTGAAGCATGAGTACAAAGAACAGAAACATTTCTATCCATCTAAATGTAACCATCGTGTCTCTCAGTCTCTCCTTTCTTCTCAGGCTTCTAAAGCATAAGCGTGTCTTCTTCCTGTAGTTTTCGATCTATGACTTCCTCATTATGACTTTCAGCTTTCTTTCTCACATTTCTGCCATTATTCTTACACAACCAGACTGTCACAGCTTCCATGTTCCTCATTTATTAACAGCCAGTTGTTGTTAAAGTGACTCCTAAAATTAATCTCTTAGATAGTTAAGTAAGGTTTGGTTGTCCTGTCCACTTTACTTTATTTACTTCTGCAATATGAGAAACTGAATCATAATGCTCAGAGTTTACGCACACCGCCAAACCAAAAGGGCTCGTATCAGACGCCACAGATACAATTGCAATGAGAAGCAGCACACACTTTGAAAACCATGTTTTTTCTTTTCCTTGTGTGGTGCAATAACAGTTTTCCTGCTGCGTCGAGCAGAGGGAGTAGCAGGAAATGCATCTTGAGTGGGTGAAACCCCTCTCTCCCATTTGTCCAATCGAAAAGTTTACAGAGACGAACAAATTTGCAGGATCATAAATCCCAAAGAGATGATTTTCACAAAGCACAGGGATTTAGAGGAGTGTTAATCACAGGATGTATAGCCCAATGTAAAAATGAAGTTTGTTGTTTTCCATTGTGATTCTATATTGTTGAATACGGAATAATTAACTAATTCAGCTTTGAAACACACACTCAAACAGTTCTGAGATATAGATGTTTAAATGACTGCAAGCAGAAACAGCTGATGTAACATGTGACTTTTATTATGTCTGAGGATGTTAGATTATTTCTTCCACTGCTTCACATTTTGTTATAAAGAATATACAGCACCCCCTTCTGGATAAAGGGATTGCTACAGTAATAAATTCTGAACTTTGTCAAACTGGAGACAATTTATGGATAAAACATAGTGCAACATTCTGTGTTAGAAATGTAAATGAGCAGTATAATATCCTTTTTGTTAAACATGGAGAACTTATGCCTAACAGAAACATTTTTACACAATCTGATACAAATAACAGGTTAAAAAGGGCCTGAGCGCAACCATAACCAGTGTAACGTAAGAAAGCTTGTATGAGCTGTAGCTGTTTCGTCAACACGTGTCTCTCACTGGTTTGTTAACGGCAGCATAGAGGCTGCTGGGATCACTGGAGGGTGCAGCAGAAGTGATGTGACTTTTCATGGTGATGTAGGTCACTGTGTCATCATCTTCATCATCATCTTGACCCACAACCTGAAAATGAATACACAAAAAACAAAATAATTAAGACCATAATAATGTAGGGTAAGGCAGATATGATAATAGTATTATAATCTTAATATTTATTCTTAACACTCAGATATCAACATTTACCTTGCTCTTTCATGGGAATTTTTATTGTTATTAACTGACATCACCTGAATAACCAACAGGACAGCTTACCTGAGCTTTACTGGTGGTGTTGTTAGTGTAGCTGATGGAGGAATAGGGAACAGCGTATTCAGATTCAGCCTGCACAGATACGACAACATAGAGACTGCTCAGTAATGCTTAGATTCAACATATGGGAGAACAAATACAAGTGGTGAGTAGGGATGGGTACCGGTGTCCGGTGCCATAAACGGTAGTAACCAGACCGAAAAGCAGCGCACATTTCGGTGCTTTATTTCGGTGCTTTTTTTTCCTGAGCTGTGATACACTTCTAGCCAATCATTTTACGTTTCCGAGGATAGTAGGCGGGCCCAGGTACGTACATTCTTTTAGAGCAGAGCTACAGATTAAAAATGTCCAAGGCGAAGCGGTCAAAAGTCTGGCTGTACTTCACAGCAAAATATGCAAACTCAGCAGCCTGCAACAAGTGCTTTAAGCTGATACTGTGATACTGTCAAAGGAGGTAACACCTCAAATCCGATGAAATACCTGGCGACGCATAGCGTTTTTTTTTTTAAAAGGCCAGAAATGCGCTGTATTTGATAGCTTGCTGCGAGACCTCACACCGAGCACATCTACTGCGGGTGTGGTGCCTGTTGTCAGACCCGGAGTTAGCAACATCCCCAAAAACACGAAGAGTAGAGTCCTGGCCCCTAGCACTGCCAGTGTAGCAGAAATGATGAGGATGATGATGGCAGCAGCAGCAGCCGTTCGTCTCTGCGTGAGTAGCTTAATGTTGTTCGTGTGTAATTTATGTTGAGTAGGCTCACCACGTTATTACATTAATGCATGTAAGGTGAACTAGCAAACACCATCGTAGCTACATGCGGCTGTCTTCTTGTTTGATGGCAGATACTCCCTTCACTCTGGCCAAAAAGGCTAAAATGACCAAAGAAAAAGAGGGAAACGGCTAAACATGAGAGGTTTTTGGATAAAGTTTGTGTTTTTTCCATTGTTTAAGCACTGCTTCCAGCCAAGAGTGATACCATATATGCCCCATAGCTGCAGAAAAGGCTAACATTGTTATCTTTTTACAAAAAACCAGCTGAACATGAGAGGTTTTTGGACCAATTTTGTGTTCTCCATTCTTTAAGCACCGGTTTGAGCACCGTTTAAGCACCGGCACCGTTTCAAAAGTACCGATTTGGCACCGGTATCGGATAAAACCTAAACGATACCCATCCCTAGTGGTGAGTAAGTATTTGAGCTCACAGAGTCCTGAATGGTTCCTGGAGCAGACAGAGTCACTGCAGGGTTTAAACTGAGTTCCTGAAACAAATAAAACAGACAAAGAAGCCTCATAAACACAGCAGACTATAATCACATCAGTGAGAAAGACTGATTACTCGTATATAGCATGAAAGTGTTATAACTCACAGCATTTTCATTCATCTGTGATTTGTGTTCTGAAAAAGAGAAAAATCAATTCAAGCTTTTAGAATGAAAGTCCATCCTGGTTTCTGCAGTCTCCCTGGTGATGAAAGCTCAGTCTTGTGAAAGCTCTCACCTTTAACTCTCTTCCATATGATGCCTATGAAAGCACTCATTATGAGTACTGTTAACCCCAGCGCTACAACAATAAACTTCCACACACCTGAAGAAAAAGAAAAACATTAAACACATTATGTCTGCAGGTTCTTGTCTTTTTAAAATCCTGATGTATAAAAATCAAATGTGTTTTAGGTTGTATAAAATTACTCGGTTAAGATCATTGTATTTGCTTAAAATGACCAACAAAGAAATATTGTTCTGGTTATAATGTTATTTCACTGACAGAAATGTTTTTTAAAAATAAGCTTTTTTATAAACTGGAACAGAAAATGAACAGTAGCCGCATTAAGCTGACTTCCCCTTTTCCTTCTTTCCATTAATACATCTCCACAGGATGTTTTCTTTTACAGCTTATTTTTGGGAACTTGCTGAAGTGAAGTAAGTGTATCGTGTATAAGAATCCAACGCTGACTGTTGGTAGGAGCGGGCTTCTGCAGTCTGTTAAATTGTGCTTCTTTTGCAGTGCTTTTCTACTTTACCTGACTTCAAAGCGCTTTATACAACTCGCCTTATTCACCCAATCATACAAGCACTTTTTCTATGATCATATCCCCAAAAAAGTTCTTTGTTTGTTTATAACAGGATGAAGTTATTGTAAGGACTGAAATGTTTACGTATCCCTTCTCTGACCAGAAGATTGACTGAAGATAAACTCCTGCACGTTTCCACCATGTGCTACTTGGCATTTCAACATCTCAGAGTTCTTGGATGTGTAAATATGATCAGATGTTGCAAAGGTCACACTGCAGGCAGACTGTGACATCCTCAGGTCTTTGTTACCATAGAGCCACTTCACAGTGTATTTACATTCTTTATATGTGGACACAGAGCACTTCAATGTCACTGTGTCATCATCCTTATATTCAGTTACTGTTAAAAAAGAGAGAACAAGAATAACATTTACAGTAATCATCACTGTAGTTATAGTTATTGTAATGTTTCAGTTTGATGTTCTAATAATCTGAAAACATTATGATGGAAATACTCACGGTTAACAACAGACAGCTCAGCTACAGAGTCTGAACCTTCTTTTTGTCCTGATTTGTTGAACCTTCTGCAGGTGTACTGACCAACATCCTCAGCTGTGAGCTTCTTTATAACCAGAGAACATTTTGCTGTAACACTCAGTCTGTCTGATTTATTTTTGACCCCTTGGTGAATCTTCCCGTTTTCAAACAGTGTTACTACGGCTCTATTTGACTGACTTAAGAGCCAGGTAGTTCTGTCACATTTATCTTGATCATCTGTCACATTTTCACATGACAAAGTGACCTCACCTTCATCCCTGATAATAAACTCAGAGTAGTCAGCTGCTGCTGCTGTGAAGAAAAGAATAAAATCAATAATGTCAACAAACTAAGCTTTTGTAATCTCATTTATAAACGTTTAAATATTCTTACCTGACAATTGAAGCATTAGTATCACTGATGAAAACATTTGAATCCACCTGAATTCAGCCATTCTCCGTCTTTCTCCTTCCTGTTTCTCACATTAAAAATTAATCTCTGAAATAGTCCTTCTTGTAGAGATGCTGTGTCCACTTCCTGTGATTTATGCTAATATTATGCTGATATAGAGGGCCAGGTGAAGAGGACAACTATCTGCTGTTGATGTCCAAGCTGTAACAGATAAGATGTTTTCTTTCTAGCTCTAACACGTGTTGGTTCCTCATTGCATTTCTGAAATAGTTTTTCCTCTGAGAAGAAAAAGGGAAGTCTTTTAGTAGGAATGTGAGTACATCAGCAGCAGAATTTTTAGCACTTAATGATGACCAAAAAGAGAAACACAGATCGTTTCCACACTCAGTGTCCTTTAGATATTTTAAAGCTGCAGGAGACCATCTGCATTCACTTTGGACTGTAATATATAAAAAGATCATTTGTGTGGATTCTCAGGACTGTTTGATGAAATGTAACTTAAAAGGTATATAGACAAGCTAATGGGACAAACCTTTCACTGGAACAGCTGGTACAACATGTGACTTTTATTATATTACTTTCACTGCAGATTAAACATCTTCACTGCTACACCAGTCTGTTAAAATGTGGGCTATATGCTTTCAAATCATGGCTGGATAAACGTTCTCAAACACTCTTTAATGTTTTTGTTAATTGATATGCTTTTAAAAATATAAAAATATTATTTAATCAAGACAGTTACCATAACAGAGCAGGTAAACTAACTCTAGCCTCCAAACACGCTAAACGTCACTAATGTCTCACATATGAAAACTCGCTCTCTCTCTTTCTTTCGCTCGCCCGCTGTCCGTTGCGGGTGTCACCCCTAAAAACTTCCCCTTCTCCCTAAACAACCAAATGTCACATGTTGCCTTATCATTTTTTTTTTGATTGGCTGACATGGTAAACTGGTATATAGCTTGAACTCCGCACTTTTGACCCAAGTTGAAATGGAGACTCTGACGTGCTGCATCTTGTAGCTGGGTCCTCTTAAACTGGTCATGTGATTTTGACGCGTCCCGCGACCTCAGAGGGTTAAATTAGTTAAAATGAATTCACAGATGCAGAATTTGTTCTACAATTCATCATTTAAGTAGAATCCTTTATTTCAATGTGTGTGGCTCTTGTGGTCCTCCATACTTTACACCCATAATGGTAACAGGCAGTGGCGAGAACATAACTGCTAGCGACCATTTCAAATATCGTTAAAAAGAGTAAGTTACTTTGACCATTTTTAACGTAAGTTAAATACAAAAAATTCCCACTAAAACTCAAATTAAATGATGCCACAGTAAATAGCCCACAAAATGAAGATTTCCGTTGAACAGTAGTGCCTTTTATCCGTATGTTAAAAACCGGATAATTCTTTTAGGAAAAAACAACAACAAAACAACGTTAAATAAAACTTACATTTCAAGCACTTACAGATTAATTCCTAAAGGCAAATTTAATATCGAAACAGCTGGTATTTCAGTGCTCTAATGGAAACTTGTTCATGTCACATAACATTGACATCCACTTCTTAACCCTCTTTATAAAAAGTACACACAATCTTTAAACCCTTGTTTAATATAATCACTCACCACTGTAGACGGTAGCTTTTTCACTACATACAAGCTTAACTGAGAAGCTGAAGCGCAGTCGATGATCTTTTAGGGAGCGGGGTCAGATTGATGTACTGTTAACGTGGGGATGTGTCGTGAGGAGGTGCCGTTCACACGTCTGGAGTTTTTCTTTCTTTATCCTGAGTCAAGATTGTTCTACTTTAAGAGAGATGAGTGGATAACTGAATGGGAGACAGAAAGCCCGTCATCAGTTGCCTTTAAGGCTAGCTTCACATATAGCAACAGCAAATGGATGCTCTAATTCCCCTGCACAATGTTGCTGAAGTCAATAAAAATGGCAACAAGGCAAATTAATCACTGTGGAAAAAAAGAAAGACAAATTTATACCGTTATTGGAACAAACTATGGAAAATAAAAACATTTACAGTTTTTTCTGAATGCTTAAACCCTAACTGTGATTCCTGTAGCACAATCTCTAAAACTATTCAGACTTATAGCAAAACCACTCACTGAGTTTGCAAAACTAAAAGCACAAAAACTGCTTTGCACTCAGTTTGCAATTTTGTAACACACACTTTGCAAAACTGTAGGCACAACTCACTGCACAACACTCAATTACCAAATTTCCAACACACTCCTAGCAAAAGTATACACATGTATGGCTATCATTAACACTAATTTGCCAACTGTCTGGCACACTTTCACATGTGAAAACTTTTTTAGATAATTAGTTCACTTTGCAATCAGCCTAAGCACTATAATACAGGTAAGCTGTGTGTGCGGAGTACAATGGAGGGAGCAGAAAGAGTGAGAAGTAGAGGAGGCCGAGGAAGAGGACGTGGAGGTGAAGAAGTAGGATGAAGAGGACGACAAGGACAAGGAGGAGCAAGAGGAAGATGAGGAGGGGGGAGAGGAAGATGAGGAGGGGGGAGAGGAAGATGAGGAGGGGGGAGAGGAAGGGTAAGAAGAGTAAGAAATAGAATTGCTGATGACATCAGAGCTACAATAGTGGACCATGTAATCAACCGTGGAATGACCCTGAGGGTAGCTGGCCAACGGGTCCAGCCTAACTCGAGCCGCTACACTGTAGCAAGTACCATAAGGACATCTTGAAATGAGAGTCGGTTAGTACAGTCACTTCGCACAAAGATTTGTAGCACTGCCATATGCCAATGAGAAACACACCAATACCATTGATGTAAAAATACTGAAATTGTTACTTTACAGAATTGCTAGATGACCAGATGCTGGGGGCAGAGGAAGCATGTTCACTGCAGTCCAAGTAACCCATATAGTCATTATGGCGATTGCAAATAATCCTAGACTTGGAAATAAACACTTGTGTTTGTTTTGATGTGTTTGAATAAACACCAGAACTTGAAGTTTGGATCCCTCTATGCTTATGGATCTATGACAGAAGTATGAGCTCAAACTGACATAGCCTACCTTGTGCACAGAGAAAGCAAAAGCCAGATGTGTTTTGTATTCATACCATCAGTGTGCAGTTGGCGCATTGTGTGCTTAGTAGATGATGGCTTGTGTGTACTGTTTGATACGGAAACACCATTTTTACGAAGGTGTGAAGAGTTAATCTAGCTGTGTTTGCTTTTGCAAGAGAACTACAATGTTTTGATTATTGGGTGACAGGTTTTCTTATTTGTGTGAAGAGTTTTGCAAAATTAGCCAATAGTTACAAAAAATGTGCTTAAGAAATCAGAAAAAACTGTAATGGCAGATTATTATTGCTTTTACTTACACTTATTATTTAATCTACTCATCTGTTTACTGAGATTATATTTTGGCCTTTATAATGGTTTGGATGTCAATACCAAACATTTAGAATCAGAAAAATAAAATGAAATCTTACAAGTTTTTTCTGCTAATTTTTATTTCCCAATGTATTAATTATTGCCAGATAAACCTTGTTCCTTTCCTCCTTCTTTTATTAGGTACACTTCCTTTTTCTTCATGCTTGCTTCTTTCTTGACACACATGCAACACAGCCGAGCCTGAACTGTTATGCTCGTACGAAACAGACAGGCAGCGCTTATGGTGACAATTCTAGAGTCTATTAGGGTCCTTCAACCAACAAAATCCCATGTGAAGTGTGTGAAATGGTAGATGACATCGCTACTGTTTTCAAAATACAAATATAAAATATGACAAAAATGTAATTCATGAATGGATAAGTTGTCCTAATGTAGTTATCTTAAGCAAACATTGCTTATTTGCTTGAGGCAATGAATTTGCATATATATATATATATATAATAACTATGTATACATATATACCAATTTTTATTTAAAATAAACAAAATATAACAATAAATGTCATGAACTAGCTGTGTGCTGGTAAGAGAAGACCCAAATGCAGACTCACAGAGGCAAAGGGCAAACTCAAAAAAACACAGCTTTATTTGCTGGCTGGGAGAAACAATACAAAACTACACTGGAAAAATAAACTAAGCACACAGAGGTGCACACAGGTAAACACACACCGTACAACACAACACAGAACAAGGAAAACACAGGGCTTAAATACACTGAGGGATAACGAGGGAATGAGACACAAGAGCAAGGTGCAGGTGGGAGTAATCAAACATGAAAAGACCAAAGCAAAACCACAAACACTGACATGAGACAAGGGAACGTCACAGTAACAGGAAATATAACACAAAGACGCTGACTTGACACTGAACAAACTGAACACGGAGCAGAGAGACAGGAGTGACAAAAGACGCAACTCACTGGGGAGGCAGAAGGAACATGGAGACAAGGGTAACTAGACACGGGACATGGGGAAGGCAAAGTAACAGGAAACCTATACATGAACTACAATAAACAAAGAACATAACTAAAACCAACAAAAACACTGGGTCAGAGACCCAGTACCGTAACAATAAAACTCACGTGCTGGAGCCTTTATTGGCTGCTTGGGATTTTACATAATGGAAAAACACTTTTTAATATCATAAAATCATCAGGCCTAAACTGCAGATATACAAACACATATATGCACACTGATAAAGCAATAAACAATCTATGAAAAAATATAGTGCAACATTCTGGGTTAGAAATTAAAAATTAAAATACAGATTATATTATCACTGTTGTTAAATCCTGGGAACTTTAACAAAACAGAAACCCTCTTTCATTACACAAGAATGGAAAGAAAGAAGAAGTTATCAAAGAAAAAGAGATTCTGTGTTTTTTCCTGTTTTTTAGTCTTTTGGTTTGTTGATGCTAGCATAGAGGTTGCTGGGAGCAGGTCCAGGAGAAGAGACTGAACATATAATGTAGGTCAAAGCTTCACCTTCTTCATCTTCTTTATGGGGAACCTGAAAAAGAATACACAGCTTTTTTCTTTTTTTCCTTTTTGTTTCCTAACCTGCCCTGTCTGGGAGCTTTAACAAACCTTTTTGTTACAAACACATTTACTTACTGGGTAGCTCCCCAGCTGGGTCTAGACTGGGTCTAGAGAGTATTTTAAATTCAGGGAATTTAAAATAGAAAGTAGCTCGTCCACAGAAGGACTGGTAGCTCCCCTTACGATAAGGGTTCAGATCGTGCGAACAGGTGTGAAATGTGTGTGTTTAGTTAGTTTGTTTGTTTGCTTGTTTTAATCAATTTTAAATCATGCTTTTTATTTGTTTTTGTTTCTAATGTTTCTGTAAAGCACTTTGAATCACCTTGTTGTTGAATTGTGCTATACAAATAAATTTGCCTTGCCTTGCCTTACTTTACCAAGAAGAATTCTACTCTCTACAGCTCCTCTTGTGAGCCAATTTCTTTTTATTTTAATATTTTTTGTTTTTACATATGAACAGATAAGGACAAAATTACTAGCCTCTCGATGAAATGTAAAATTTTTGTCAAAATTTCCCAAGGGTTTTTCTTTAAATCAAACATAAATAATTTCCTCTTGCACACCATAACATAACTATGTCAGAAAAACACAAAAATGTCCATGTTCAATATTTTCACTTCACTGAAAAGCTTTGAGCCAGAGGCCGGCTGTCTAGGAATGTAACCACAGCAGACCCCACTACATGAACATGCTTTGCATTATCTTTATTCATTGGTTGCTGTACAAACCCTTAGCTGCAGCTTCTTTGCGCACAGCCTGACACACCAACAACCACGACAGGAGTTAGCCCACACTTTAAATTGGCGAGGTGTGTTGCCACTCAGGTGCATCCACCACCCCTGCAGCGGCACTGCAGACCACGCCCTGCCACAAGGTTCTTACTCCTTACTATATATGGATGCTTGGCCAGGGTTCCTCTGCTTAAAGAGTGAGAACGTGTTGCACCAGAGGATACCCCAGGAGATAGGTCAATAACTACGCCAGATCTTCCAGCCATGTGCCCTAAAACCAATGGGTAAGCAGTAACTACCGACAGGGATCAGTAGGAGGAGAAACCCCGCAACCTTAACAATCAAATTACCTGAAGACCTGGACACCTGTAGGTGGTCTCGGTGTAGCTGAGGGAGGCGTAGAGAACAACATCTTGAAGATCAGCCTGCACAGTGAAGACAACATAAAGACTGCTCAGTAATGTATAAAATGCAGATTCAACATATAAGTGAACAAATACATGTTTGATCTCACAGATTCCTGAATGGTTCCTGGAGCAGACGAAGTTACTGCAGAGTTTAAATTCTGTTCCTGAAACAAACAGGCAAATATGTGTATATATATATATATATATATATATATATATATATATATATATATATATATATACATATATATATATATGGCATAGATATGGATATTCATTGATCCTTATGTGAGCTTTTATCAGGTTTGCCATGAATTAGTGTTTTGATCCTGATGAGTGCCGCCTCTTCATGAGGAGAACTGTGAGCTCTAAAATTTCTGTATAATCCGACATGTTTGTGTTATTGGGAAAGGTTGTTTTATTGCAGACATTCCAGCTTAATTTTCTATTTATTATCTGTCTTGTCCTAATGTGTCGTGCTGTTTTGTTGTTCTCGTGGCACAAATGAAGGAAAAAATCTAAAATTATCTGTTTCATTCTGATTAATAAACTGACCATGTTTTCATCCATCTGTGCTTTTTTCCCTAAAAAATAGAAAATAAGGAGTCAACTTTAACTTCCACAAACAGAATCCAGGTTTATCAACCTTTCTGTTTATATGTGAATAAATCCCACCAGCTCTTATCCAGATGCTGACGACAACAACAGCTGCTATAAGTGCTACTAAACCCAGGGCCACAATGGCAAGCCTGTACCAGGACCAGTCTGGGAAGAGAGTGAAAACATGAAAAGTATATTTTAAATGTATGTTTAAGTACATCATCTGAAATATCAGAGCATGCCTTTAATATTTACTGAAGTTGTAGAAAGAGAGAGATATTGTTGCCATTACCTGGTAATTTTCTCAAACCATTCATGATTTCCAGCTGTTTTGTTGTCAGACCTCCTTTAATGCCAGATTCAGTCATTATTTCCAATTTAATTGTTGCTGCTGCATATATTTCTTCACCAAAAACAAAAGAATAAAATTGAAAGGATCTTTCATTCTGTATGTTCTATAACAGTTAAATGATTTGTTTATGTATCTTCATCTGAACAAAGAAACAAAACTCTGGCAACTACTCATTAGGAAGCTGTAAGAGTTTGCTTTGTATATGTAATATTGTAAATTAAAACCCATAAATGAAGTCATTACTAACACCAGTCTGAATGACTTTTGATTAAACTTTGCTCATTCACTAACAACAACTAACATTTTCTCCTAAAATTCAGAAAGAAAAAGACTTTGCTGAAAAATTGATACAGAATATTGTTGACATTACCTGGTAAGTTTGTTGAACCATCCATTTCCAGCACTTTTATTGTAGTCACTGTGTCTAATTTAACTGTTGTTGCTGTATTTGTTTCTTCACCTGAACAAAAAACAAAATTCAGTGGCCCTTTCATTAGAAAACTTTCTGTATATTCAGTCGATTAAATCTTCAGATTAATAAAACAAGATAATATCTTAGGTATTTAGACAAAATAATGTGAATTCATTTAATAAGCTCTTCAGAACCTCTCCTGGTTTCTTACCTGATGAATGATGGCTGAAGGTAAAAAGCTGCTCTTTGTTATTTTCTGTTCTTTTTAAGCTACACTTAAAGTCAGAACTTGATATGTGACCATATGTAAGGTTCAGAAATGTCACAGTAGCAGAGCAGGAAGACTGTGATGTTTTTAAATTTGAGTAATCTCTATCCAGATCTCTTCTGTTATGGATCCACTTCACTTTGTGTCTACACCGATCAAATGTCCACACAGAGCAGCTTAAAGTTACCTCATCAGCGTTCTTCTTTTCGGTCACTGGTGAAGATGAATTGCAAGAGAAAAACGAAGCAAGAACACATATTTATTTTCATATATAATGAAAATATGCTGTTCCAATGACACCACTTGAACTAAAATATATTGTGGTGTAAATACTTACTGACAACAACAGACAGATAAACCACAGCATCTGGACCTTGCTGTCTCCCTGGATTACCTCTAAACTGTCTGCAGGTGTAACGACCAACATCCTCAGCTGTGACCTTCTTTATAACCAGTGAGCATTCTGCTGTAACACTCAGTCTGTCTGATTTGGCTTCTTCTTTGATTTGTCCAAGATTAACCAGCTCTACTGCTGGTGTGCCTCTTGAATCTCTGAAGATCCAGGTGATAGTGTCACAGTTGTGATGAATGTTGAACCGATTTTTACAAGGCAAAGTGACTTTATCTCCATCTCTGACAGTGAAGGCAAGCGAAAGATCTTCACTAAGTGCTCCTGAGAACATGAAAGAGAAACAAAAATATTACCATTACTTGTGCAAATGCAGATAATTTACATTCTTGTGCACAGAAAAAAATGTGTGCACCAAACTCAGTTTTGCTGTAACAAAAGCACAGCTGTCTACATAAAGATTTCAGAATAAAGTAAATTTGAAAAGAAGTTGGAAAAAATTTGTTACATGTTAAATGTATCTTTACCTTTAAACAGAAGCACCCCCCCCCCCCCCCCCAAACATTTTAATACTTGTAGGTACATGTAGATCTTCCTTTCCTACAGTTGCATTATGCATAATGCACTGTGAGCCTGGTTTGAAGTAGAAATGCTGAGTAGGGAAAACAGTGTCCCATGGGTCACAGTGGCCAAAAATATATTATATCAAATGGTAAATGGGCTAGTTCTTATATAGCGTTTTTCTACTCTGAGTTCTCAAAGCACTTTATATGCTTTTTGTGGTTTAATACATGAAATAGAAATTTTTTAGGGTGGTTTACCTAAACAGTTCTCATATTTCGCATAAATCGCATCATTTTGTGCAATTACTGTTGATTTAAAAAGTAAAGAAATATAAATAATGAGACTGGACTAAAATAAAGTATTTACTCTAATATGCAGTGTCTTTGTTTATTTTCAGATCTGAAAATGTATTTTTAAAATTTGTTGTTGATATTAAGTAAAAATTATGTTTTAGAGTATTTGTAAAGGTTACCTTACCTGAATAAAGAAGCAACAAAAACAGAGAAATGTTGAATAATTTGTGATCAATCATCGCCTTTTGTTCATCTTGTCATAACTGCAACTTGCGAACTCTGTTGTACTTGTCAAAGACAAATGTCTATCTTCTTTACTTCCTGTCTCCTCTTCATTCACGCTGTGGTTATTTTTAATGTTGGTAGGTCATATGTATTCCCTTAGTTTTTACAAACGTGTAGATATGAAAGAAAAAATGAACATACATCCTTCTTTAACCAAACTGAGACAGCAGTCTTACTTACTTTAATGGAGGTAAATTAGAGTAAATCTACAGGATATAAAAATATGTGCTGTAGAGGTTTATCTCCACTGAAGCCACAGCACACTTCCTGTCCACTGCCATATATAGAAATATGTACTTGTACCAGCAATGACATTACATTGTGCAGTGTGACATTCTGTCTTGTGCAAACTCATATTGCATATTGCTTCAGTGTTTATTAAACAACAGAATCCATGCTGATGACAGTGATCAAGACTGTGTTCTCAATGATTTACCTTGTTTGCTGGTGCTGATGTAAAGACCAGTGGTAACCGTAGCATCAAATGTGTAAACCTGAGATTGTGTTGTAACAATGTTACATTGTACATGAAAGCTATATTGGATCTGAGTGCCTAATTCAGTAGTGTTCAGCATGGTGATGGCTTGCTTGGGGATAAAATCTGTTGCTTAGTCTGTTAGTTTCAGGTAGACATTCAAACAGTACATGACCAGGGTGAGCTGGGTCTTGAAGGATTCAATTAATGTTCTTGAGACAATGGGAGCTGTGCAATTTTTCAAGTGAGGGGAGAGGACAGCTGACTATCTGCTAGGCCAGCGGTCCCCAACCTTTTTTGTGCCACGGACCGGTTTATGTCCGACAATATTTTCACGGACTGGCCTTTAAGGTGTCGAGGATAAACACAACAAAATAAAACCAGTACCGGTACCAAAAAAAAGAAGATTTATTCATAACACACAGGGAAAGACCCAGGGTAACCCAGTTAACGATAAAAATGATGAAAAAAAAAGAAGATAAAACTGATAAAAACCATGAAAACCATAAACTTCACACCTGAGTCTCAACTCTCGCGGCTAGGTACCAAATGACTCACGGACCGGCCCCGGCAGCGATAAGAGGACACCAACAGTTTCTCAGGGATGTTATTCTGTCTGAGAACCCTCAGAAAGTAGTTTGTTTGTTTGTTTGTTTGTTTGTTTGTTTGTTTCTTTCTTTCTTTCTTTCTTTCTTTCTTTCTTTCTTTCTTTCTTTCTTTCTTTCTTTCTTTCTTTCTTTCTTTCTTTCTTCACAACCTCAGGAGTGTGTGTTTGGCAAGTCTGGTCCTTCCTGCTGTTGACTCCCAAGAAGCAGAAGTCTGAGACTCTTGCCATACAGACCCTGTTGATGGTGACTGGCAGGATGTCATCTGCCTTCTTCCTGAAGTCCACAACAAGTTCCTTGGTCTTTACGGTGTTCAGGAGCAAGTTGTTGTCCACGCTGTCAGCCACTGGGCCATAGGCAGATGCATCCCCCCCAGAAATTAGTCTTCAGGCTATGATCATTCTTACGGTCAGTAAGACTAAAATAGTGCTTCTACTAAGAAAAATCCAACATTTCACTTCCTTAGTCACTTCCTCATTTTATGTTCCACTTCTATTTTTATTTAAAAGGGAGTTGTTCCATCTTTGCTGGATTGCTCTGCTCGTTTCTCTGCTGGAGAAACTCTTGATGGAGAGCAGTGGGCTGGTTTGTGTTCTTAGAAGAGAATCTGTGTGGACTTGTGGAAAACACTAACTTGTAGAAACCAAGAACTTCTCTAGTGTTGATCTTCTATTTGAACTCTAATTTAATGTAAATAAATGGCCTGAACTTCTATGATCGAGTCCTGCATTTGAGTGTTGCCTTTTTAGTGATCCCTGAAAGTTTTCTTTCTGAAAGCATCCTGATGAGACTATTCAACACTGTTTATTTCTTTATTTGCATATTACATTATGTGTGTACACTAATATTCAAAGCCCAATAAGCTCATCAACAAATACGAGATGCAAAGGAACAGATGTAAAGCATAAAACAGATACATTTATTACTGATATAGTTGATATAAAGACAAACTAGCATGAGTTATAGCCAGTGTTACCAGTCCCATTCTGAAGAAATCACAGTGTCAATGAAAGCTCCACAGAGGCAAAAAATAAATTGCTGAAGAGGAGCTGGTCAGGTGCTCCAAAAAAGCACTACCATCCCTTTCAGACCTCAACATTGGAGTCAACTAAAATTGTCCATAACAAGAACACATAGGTTTTAACAACTGAACAAAAAATAATTTGCACAGAGGTGTTCTAACTAAGAGATAAAATGAATGTTAACATGGTTGTCCAACTACAAAACAAGAGTTGATGTTGACATTGATGTTTTTGGTCAGTGGGTCTGACAGAAGCAGCACGGTCAGTCAAACTCCATCAGAAGAGCAGACATTTTCACAGTTTACTGCTCCATCGTTTTCATTATTACACACCTTTAAAAAACAAAATGGCATTCTCACACATCAATACCATCTGACAAGTCTACATTTTGTGATCTTTGGGCATCCATTACTCTGCTTTTAGTGATTATTACCCAACAAAATAAGATTATAAAGGTATATTTGTCATTATTCAGCCACTATATGGTGCATGGTGATGTGTCATTAGCTGCAAAGATGTAATTAAAAAGGAGGGGTTGTCATCGCCCAGTACAGGCGGCAAAGACACATGAATGGCCCAACCCACTGCTGTCTGTGCAGCCCACGCCCCCCTCCTGACACACACACTCTACACTCTGCTGCCTTCTGTCAAGAGGTACCAGAGCATTCAGGTCCTCACTGCCAGACTGCGAAACAGTTTCTTCCCTCAAACCGTCAGACTCCTGAACACAGTGACTGGAGACACACACACACACACACACACACACACACACACACACACACACACACACACACACCTTCATGGAAATATAAGACTGGGAGCTGGAAGACTACCCCAAGAGTGAGAGAGACAGCTAACAATTGGCTGAGCAAGCACCCCATTCCCCACACCCTCCACAGGGTGCAACCAACTGCTAACCTGAGTTTACAGTGGCAACGCCTCAGAGCACCACAGTGCCTGAAGAGCACCTGTTGCCCCCCACCTGTTGCTCCCACTGCAAATACCAGTTGAGAGCATTTAGATGAGTCCCAAGTCATGGGACTGCATCCCAACCACAGTTATTTTCACACTTGACAACAGACACACACAAAAAGGTCAAACTAGCAAACTAGCCTGAGTCTGAGACAAGCTTCAGCCAGCAATTGATGCCCCCTTCCCCCCATCTCCAAAAAAGGGCCTGCGTGCATTGAAGAGCCCCAGAGAGACAACTGGGACATACTGATGCAGGCCAACCCACCCAACAGAGTGAAGCAGCCACGGGGGGCTTAGACCACTCCCAACCAGGAAGAGACCCAGCCAAAAACTGGGCTCCAGGCCCTGCAAGTGGAAGAAGAGCCCAGCCACCCAACCAGGAGCACCTGCAGCCATGAGCACAAAATGCAGCACATCCCAAGACTGCAAGGGAGTACCCACCCCAGCCCTTCACCACCACCACCTGAGGACGTCTATGACAGGAAATGTACATGATTAATAGATGTAATCTTTTATTTACAAATATCAACATTGTTGTTATCAACATGACACATATGAATACAGATTATTTATAAACAAACATGATTTATTATGTGTTAGCGTATTTATTTATTCAGTGCATGTGGGTTGTTTATGTTGTTTGACATTTTCCTGTTTTTTTAAACTAGTTCATTTATTTCAATTAATCAACTTATTTGTTTGTAACCAGGTTAAAATGGTCATTTATTGAAATGTGTTAAAATATTACACATTTTTTTAAATCCTTCTTAAAATTTAAAATAATAATGGTTTAAGCCTTTAGAGAAAAAAATGGAATGACTTTTAAAAGGGGTACAATGTGTTTAATAAGTTTAAAAGAGCATTTGCATTATATATGATTTATTCTTACAAGTATCCTGTTTATTATGAAGCGCTCACGATTGTAAAAGCCACTGAATGTGGTTGTGATCAGAGCTGGACTGTGAGAATTTGTAATGGAAAGTACGAGAAGTTTGTAGAAGTGTGTATGTATGAACTGGAGTATCTGCTCGAAATTCCCCGAGCAGCTGCTCACTTTAGTCTTAGTTCCAGATCCCTCGCCATCGTGGAGATGCTCGCTGACCTCTCGGCATTCCTTCATACATAACTGGTATGATCTGGTCCAATTTCAAATACTGTTCCAGATCATTTTCTAATAACTTCATTTCATTGTCTCAGCCACAGATGATGACTGGAGACAGACAAAGCTATAAATAAAGCTACAGTAAAATCAGCTGGTGGCCTATTGAAACCATGTCCTCCACCCTCTGGAAACATGGGACCACAGAGCTCATAGAAGCAGCATAAAAATGACGTCTACACTGAGTCTGAGTTTGACAATGAAACAACGTCCACAACCAAATTTGGACTATAAACAGCCCGTACACGGAGACCCTACAGATGTCAACACTTGACGTTTAGTAGACATCAGAAAAAAAACGTCGCCTGACGTTCCAAAACAACCCTTCAGTGGACTGACGTGTACAAGACGTCACTCTGACATCACCTTGCGCAGTGGGGTGCGTCGCGTTTTGTTAATTCGTGATTTGTTGTTCAAATTCTTTTGCTTTGCATCCCGCTGGTTTTCTTTCAGTGTGTCAGCTGCTGGGACAAGCTTAACAACTTTATCACAAATATTTAATAATAATTTCAGTGATTTAAAGGCAGATGACAGCATCAATGATCCACTTTCCCAAGACAAACCCTCACATGTGGGGTTCAAACCAACAACCTTTCACTTATAAACTTCTGACTCTCAGTCCTCTGCTGAACCACATTTAGCTCAACAAATTCAAAATCATCTGTGAAATGTTGTTTACAGCATCAGAAACAAACATTTAGAAGTTTTTGTTCTGTTGGATTACTGAGTTTTGTACTCACTGTGTTTTCATCCATCTGTGTTTTCTTCCCTAAAATGAGAAGAAAGTCAATTTAATATTAAAATAAAAATTCAAAATCATTCAAACTTCTCATGATTAAATTTACCTTTAGTTTTTGTCCACATGTTGACTGTCACAGCTGTTATTAAAAGTGCTGCCAATCCCACAGAGACAATTATGAACCTCAAAGATACAAAATCTGAAAAAAGTGAATCAAAACTTCTAATTATTCACATGACTTCTTTGCAGTTTTCTGTTTAAATTATTTATTATGTAATATTTAAATGTAAAGTACACAATAAAGTTAAACACCTGAAAGTTTGAGGGACTCAAATTCAAAAGCATTTTCTAGTTTAAAATATGGAAAAAGGCTAAAGATGGCTGCCATGTTTACACAGTCAGCTGGTGAAAAGTTATATGAAGAAGAAAATACAGACGCACATAATCAGAGACATTTGCTTTCATTCACATTATGTGAACCAAAGTCAGTTATTCCTGTCTAAATATCTGATGAACAGAAACGTTTGAGTTCAGACGTGTGATTTTTCTCACAGACAGTGATTAAATAAATAAATACATCTCCACCCACAGCCATGATACTCAGAGACAAATATTTATGTTTAATATTTATGTTTAATACAAAAGTGAAAACATGTTCAGACCAAAAGTTTCCATCTTATGTTTCCTGTAGGATACATGTCTGACTGTCACTCAGCTAAATGTACATAAATGTAATTAAACATCTGATATAAAAATATAAAGTCCAAAATAGAAACACAAAAAGTAAAATATAATTTACAAGTAAAATATATTCTACTTTTTAACTTTTTTAAAAATATTTTTAACTTTTCATTTGCAGTCACATGGTTGAGTTACCATGTTGTGAATCTGCAGATGATTTGTTGTTTGGTGTCGTGTTTTCACTTTCCACAGTTTTTGCTGTTGTATCATCTGAAATTAGAAGTTAAAAAAAGAGAGAAAGTATTTTTCATGTGCAGTAAATCACATTAAAAGGCCACTTTGAACTGAAAAATAAATAAATATTTCTGGTCAACTTTGTTTTAGTAACATCACCTGATTTTAGAAGCGTCTTAATTGTTGTGGTTGTTTCAGTTTTTCTGGCTGGTTTCTTTGTTGTTTTTGTGTCACCTGAATAAATGAAACAACACAACAAAACTTTTCCATGTTTTTCATCTGTTGTAACTTCAAGCTTCAGCTGATTTTAGTCGTATTAAATAGTTGATCATGATCTCACCTGTTTCCTCACCTGAGGTCTGACGGCTGAAGGTAAACAGCTGCACTTCTCCTGTTTCAGTATCAGTCACTTCACACTTCAGTGTTTTATGACGTGATGAGTATAAATAATTATTCTTCAGAACAGACACAGTGGCAGCGCAGTGAGTCTGTGAAGTCACTAATTCTTTGTTCTCTTTGTCCACATCTCGACCTGTAAGCAGCCACTTCACTGTGTGATGACACTGTTCATATGTCAGCACAGAGCAGCTTAACTTCAGCGTATCATTGTCCTTATGTTCAGTCACTGGTGAACATAATGTAACAATGTGAGACACAAAAACGTGTATTAGGACACTTTAACTGATTATTGTTTAATTATTATAAATATAATTAATGTGTTTTTGTTCCAAGAAGAATTTGAGCTAAAACTATTTTGATGTAAATACTCACAGGTAATAACAGAGAGACGAGCCAAAGACTGATGAACCTGAGTGTGTTTAGATGGTGTTTCTTTGACTTTGTATTGTCGACAGTAATAAAAACCAACATCCTCGACTGTGAGCTTCTTTATGAGCAGAGAACAGTTCACTGTAACTCTGTCTGTCTGATTTAGTTTTAGCTTGTTCACCAATCTGTCCAAGTGTGATCAGCTCTACGTAGTCCCATCACAGTTATTCTGCTCATCTATCACATTCACACAAGGCAGAGTGACGTCATCTCCAACTTTCATAAACATGGAGGCTTCAGTTACAGATACTGTTGAGAAGATTGAAGAGAAATATGATAGACATTAGAATACAGCACTTTTACAGTTAGAGTGAAGATATTTTAGACACAAGTTCATAAACAGAGCATGCTCAGCTCTCTTATTTACTGTAAAGGTTGTTGACTGTAATAATATGAACAATATTTAGTTTGACTGCTATTTAAATGTTTCCTGTCTTCTTACCTCCGATCTGAATCATGAGCATCAGACATGAAAACATTTGAATCCATCTGAATTCATCCATCGTGCTTCTCTGTCTCACTTCTTTCTTGTTCTTGATCTCGACTGTCACACCCTCTGAACTGATGACTCTGTAAGACTGTTTGTACTTCCTGTCATCAGTGAGATGTCACTTCCTCATCACAGCTTTAGGGATCCAGTTGTTATTTTTGCTGATGATAATGTTTCATAGGTTGAGTATGTCAGCTTTTCATGTGTCTGAAATTCATGATTTTTATAAACATAATTTATTGTAATGAGAAATCACATTCAGCAGGTGCACTTTGTGTCTATTCCCACAGAGCATTTGTGACAGACTGACAGTGATTTAAATACTGATTGTTAGGATGAATTGAAGATGATTAACTGATAAACAGAATCCAGTCAAGCTATTTGGTGATTGGACTCTGATGGCCTTCACGGCTGATTGGATTCCAGCTGATGAAAGAATTTAGGCAGGACCCCCCACAGTCCAGACATGGTGGTGGTTAAGATGGAGAATTGGATGGAGCGCTGAGTAACATGTCTGGAAGGGAGATTGAAAGATGAGCAGGGAGATTTAAAGTACATGAAGTGGAGGCTGATTGTCTTGAAGAAGGCCGGGAGAAAGACGATTGGACTTGACCAGTGATGTCAGCAATCAGCTGGACAGTGTTCGAAAGTGGAAGTGATGAAAAGCTCTGGCCACTAAACACCCAGGAAGTAGACAGAAGTGTGATTATAAGTCTTCCTCATTGTACTCGTGAAGGCTGAACTTAAGCTTCATGTGTTTCACTCCCTGAAAATAAACAGACGACTGAGGAAGTTGAATGTGTGAAGTTTAAGATAAATGTTTCTATTAATGCAGCTTCTCTTTCTTTAAAATGTAAGAAAATGAAAGCACATAACAAGGTTCTGTTGAAGGGTCAAACACCTCCGCCACCACAGTTGGACTTTTGATGTCTAATAGATCATTTGATTACACAGCTGCAGCTACAGAACATAAAGCAGGTCTGAGACGCTCCTCTTCCTCATTGTTGAACTGAAGACGTTTCTGAGAACTGAAAGTGTTTTGGTGAGAGTGTGGCTACAACAGCAGCAGAGCTCATGAGGTTTGACTTTATAATAACGGACAGTTAAACATCAGAAACACAAACTATTATCACAATTGTTGAACGCTGACAGTATGAAATCGGTTTAAGGGTTTAGAGAGTTTGTGTTCAGTCTTTCACAGTTGTGTGAGGAGAGCAGGAAGGAGGCAGGACAGACTCAAACTATCTGTTGGTGTTTTATTGATATATTTAAAACAGAAATTGTGACCAAGCAAGCAGAAGATGTGTACCAGGGTTGTGAAGCAAAGGTTTCTGCAAAGGACACATCTGTGCATCCTTGATTGTAACTCCTGCAGCAAGTCTCCTCTCCTCTCTTTCCTCTGAGTTAAAACATCCTTTAACATGGTTTACTTGGTTTACTGAAAATGATTTGCAGCTCACGAGCAGGAGGACACAGGAGACCTGCACACCTCCAGGACACTGCGGAGTGCAGCTTGGATCTCAGCTGACCCTTCTCACCCTGGATACAGTCTGTTTGACCTGCTCCCCTCAGGCAGGAGGCTCCGGTCCATTCGCACCAGAACCTCTCGCCATAAGAACAGTTTCTTCCCCTCTGCTGTTGGACACATGAACAATAAACGTACGACTGTCCCCACCACTAACTCATGACCCTACGCTGTGTTCACTGCATGATTCCATGTTTTGGCACTGATCACCACCTGCACTCATGTATATATCTTTCTACGTAGCACTTTGAATTCTTATTCTCATGTATATATCGCATGTATATCTCATGCATATATCTTTCTACGTAGCACTTTTAATTCTTATTCTTACTTTTATTTTTTTCATGTCTATTTAAGCGCAATTTATGACAGCATGTTTGCACTGAAGCACCGCAGCAATTTCCTAATGTTGTAAACCTGCTCAACATTTGGCAATAAAACCCATTCTGATTCTGATTCTGATTCTGAGATGAGGAGGCACAAAATTGAAAATTGAGAAAAGTCTTGGGAGTGGTGTCATTAAAGCTGCTGGTAGAGTGCTCAAGGCCTGCGCCGACCAGCTGGCTCCTGTGTTCACCAGACTATTCAACCTCTCCCTGACACATGCCTCTGTCCCTCACTGCCTGAAATTGTCAACAATAGTCCCAGTCCCCAAGTCCACCACCATCAGTAGCCTCAGTGACTACAGACCCATCGCACTGACTCCAGTGGTTGCAAAGTGCTTTGAGAAGCTGGTCCTAAAACACATAAAGGACTGCCTCCCACCCAGCTTCGACCCCCACCAGTTTGCCTACAAGGCAAATAGGTCCACAGAGGATGCAATTTCCACTGCTCTCCACTCCGCTCTGCATCACCTGGAGAATCCTGGGACATCAGTAAGGATGCTCTTCGTTGATTTCAGCTCAATACTATCATTCAAGACATTCTTATAGACAAGCTGGTAAACTTGGACTCCCCCCCTCCACATGTGCATGGATCAAAAACTTCCTCACAGACCGTTCACAGTCAGTCAAGGTTGGCACCCAGCAATCATCCACCCTGTCACTCAGCACTGGCTCACCACAGGGATGTGTGCTGAGTCCATTATTATACCCCATCTACACCAGTGACTGCACCCCTACGCACCCCTGCAACATCATCATCAAATTTGCAGACGACACCACTCTGATGGGGCTCATCACCAACGATGATGACACCGCCTACAGGGATGAGGTCCAGCGACTGTCAGAATGGTGTAACTACAATAACCTCACGCTAAACACCAAGAAAACCAAGCAAGTGGTCATGGACTTCCGCAAAACAAGAACTGACCCTCCTCCCCTCTCCATAAAAGGTGACTATGTGGAGCTCTAGTGAAGAAAGCCCAGCAGCGCCTCCATTTCTTGAGGGTGCTGAGATGGAACAGGCTGCAGACTGACCTCCTAGTGTCCTTCTACCGTGCCACTATAGAGAGTGTGCTGGTGCACGCCATCCCTGTGTGGTACGCTGGTTGCACAACAGCTGACAAGAAGAGACTACAGAGGGTCATCAGAACTGCAGAGAAGGTGATCGGCTGTCCACTCCCCTCCCTGGACTTAATTGCCAGCTCAAGATGTCTCTCCAGAGCCAGGGCAATTATAAAGGACCACCTCCATCCTAACCACCACCTCTTCAACATCCTGCCCTCTGGAAAAAGGCTCAGATCCATCAGGTGCAAAACCAACAGACTAAAGAACAACTTCTTCTCGTGGGCTGTCAGAACTCTTAATGCAAACTAAGAGTGTGTAAAGACTTCCCCAACACATCCACCCTGACACTGCTGTTGATCATCTATGTGCAATATCTCAGTCTTTCCATGTTCTGTGCAATATTTTTGGCTTATGTGCAATTATTTTGGTCCCAGTCTGTTTCAATGTTTCCTACACATACACCATGTATATAGTTCCACTCACATATGTATACATATACACTGTTTTTTATTTTATTCTATTTATTTAATTATTTATTTATTTTCCGCCTTCGTTGTATATTGGTTTCTCTTCTTACTTTAGCACCTTTGTGGTTCAGCTACCCAATTTCGCTGTGCAAGAAACTGCACAATGACAATAAAAAGCTCTAAGTCTAAGTTTCTAAGTCTCTAACAGGTGACTGTGCAAATACTGGAAAACTGAGGACCTCTGGCGGACAAAAGGAATAATACACAAAAAAGTGCTCAGACATAAACTGTGAGAGTTTAAAATTTGTTCTGCAAAAATAGAATTTCACCAAATTAATAGAAATGCATATTTTCCAGATTACATTACTATAAAAAAGAATATTCAAGATATTGATTCAGATTCTATTTAATCATCATGAAAGACATGTTATAAAACTCATACTGGACTTTTGACACTGCACATATTTCACTTACACAAACTATAAAGGCATTAAAGGCATTTAACAACAGTCATATTATAAGAGAGGATTAAGACTTGAATACACATCTTCTATCAGATTAAAATAACAACAGCGTGAAACACAAAAACTATTAACATTGCTTTAAAGTTCTCATCTAGTTTATATTTACCTATAAAACCAGATGAGATGACATTGATAATATAACAGCAGTTTTCTCTGCTGAGTTGATGTTGCTGATCAGTGGCTGGACGACAAAAACAAAACATAATCAGAATCAGAAAAATGTATTAATCCCTAAAGAAATGATGTGGTTACACAATGATAATAACATCATAAATGTTGCTTTGGCTCATTGACCTCAGGTATTTGAATTTCTCCACCTATATTACCTCTACTCCCTGCAGCATCTCTGTTAAACCTGTCTCCCTCTCATTCACACAACTTCTCTCCAGAACACTCCTCCACCGCTACAGGCCGTCTTTCACCTGTTTCTTAATGTTGTCCACAAACATAATAGACCAGAGACTCCTGCCTGACCTCAACTGTCAACCTACCCATCATCATAAAAATGAGAACAAAATAAAGAGCATAGATTCCTTTCAATACTTTGGATTTCTTTTCTTTTGACAGAGGAAAAATTCAAAATAAGATGAACAGTAAAAACAGGTAATAAATAATAAAAATAGAAGCTAAGGAAGATCTTCAGAACACAAATTTGAAACTCAAATACAACTCAAAACTCTAGGACCATGGCACTGAATCCTGTGTGCTGTTCAATAGTCTAGCAATAGCAATAGTTTTAGTTGTATGTTTTCTATCCAGCCTTCTCTTAGAGCAACTGCTCATATCCATAGCAAAGAACTCCTGGTACCAATTATATTTTCATTTAAAAAAAGGAAAAATAAGTGTATTATAATGTAGCTGGGCACTGTCCCAAAAACTGGTGTTTCTTTAAATCTGTTGGACCCATAAACAATATTCAAGAATTGTCTTTCCATTAAATGCAAATTCTTTTTTTTTCAACAGCTTGAACTATGTTATTTTAAAATTGACAGTAGAGCAGAAGTCACTGCATCATTTCATCATCAACACGAATCTGAAAAAAGCTGTCTGATATATAGATAAAATAATAACAAACAAACAAACATATCACTAAACAAAACACCTTATCTTGGTTTTCTAGGTGTTGCTGATGGTGACATAGGAAACTTCAGGATCCACCTAAACAATGAAGAGAAAAACATGCTGACTCCTCAGTAATATCCATCCATCCACTTATCCTTTTTAGTGTCGCGGGGTTGCTGGAGCCTATCCCAGCTGTCATAAGGCGAGAGGTGGGGTTCACCCTGGACAGGTCGCCAGTCTGTCGCAGGGCCAACACACAGAGACAGACAACCATTCGCGCTCACATTCACTCCTGCATTCACACCTATGGGCAATTTAGATTTTTCAATTGACCTATACCTTTAGAAGTGCTTGTATGAATGGGTGAATGAGGCATGTTGTTTAAATGGCCTGCATTTGTATAGCGCTTTTCTAGTCCCTAAGGACCCCAAAGCGCTTCACACTACATTCAGTCATTCACCCATTCACACACACATTCACACACTGGCGATGGCAAGCTACATTGTAGCCACAGCTGCCCTGGGGCGCACTGACAGAGGCGAGGCTGCCGGACACTGGCGCCACCGGGCCCTCTGACCACCACCAGTAGGCAAACATGGGGTTAGTATCTTGCCCAAGGATATTTGGCATGCAGCCAGGAGGCAGCCTGGGATTGAATCACCGTCCTTCTGATTAGTGGCTGACCTGCTCTGCCACCTGAGCTACAGCCACCCCTACAGTGCCCCTACAGTAGTCAAAGCACTGGGAGAGTAGAAAATTGCTATATAAGAATCAGTCCATTTACCAATAAAAAAAAACACTGCAAAACACACAAAACAAAATAGAAATAAGAAAAATGGTAACAGACATAGGAAAAAAAACGTAAATAGGAAAAACGAAAACAGAAATAGGAAAAAACAGATTTCCAAAAGCAAAGGGAAGTGTTTCTGGGGAGACAATAACCCGACGGACCAGTTGCAGGGACGCAAAACATGCTAGGTGTGTTTTATCATGATTCATATAATACTGATGATGGATTTTTAGGCTAATAGTTAGGCTAACACATATACCACTCATCTTTTCTTTCCTCACAGAACCGATAAATCCTCCACTTCTTTTAAGTGTCTCCCAGCGCAATTCTTAGCATATTTTGGTTCCTGCAACTGGTCCGTCGGGTTATTGTCTCCCCAGAAACACGTTGTGCTTTTGGAAATCTGTTTTTTCCTATATCCGTTGTCGTTTTTCCTCTTTTCGTTGTGTTTTGTGTGCTTTTGCAGCATTTTTCTTATTGCTGGTGTTTTCTTAAGTTGCAGTGGCCTCTCAGGGCCACCGTACAACTGAGTTCCTAGTCTCCACTATGGCCTAATCTCCTCATGTGTATTTAAAGCCCCAGTTTGCTTCTGTTCTTTGTTATGTTCTATGTTCCTTAGAGGCTAGTTTGTGACTTCCAGATTTTTAGTGTTGCCTGAATTATTTTGTGTTTTGCATTTTGGCCTGCTAAGGTCAGCAATAAAGCTGCTTTTTGAGTTTAACATGGATTTGAGTTCTGCACTTGGATCCTACTTTGCCAACAGCTATCCTTGAAAATATGTCTCACTGTAATGCAACATAAACAACTCTTCATTCATCACTTTAATTTCTCAGAAATGGTGTCTCAAGATATTGCATTTGTGTTTTGACCTCTTACTTCAGGTTTTACGATTCATGGTGTGGTCTACTGATTTTATTTTTGGCCTAACTTTCTTATCTTTTGGATGCTTTTTCAGTTAGTGTCATGCATTTACAATTTTTTAGAGAATAAGAAGAAGTGTTTTTAACTCTAGGTGTAGTGGGTGATCTCACCGAGTTCTGATTGGTTTGAGTCTCTGCAGGGTTTGAACTCAGTCCCTGAAAAACAGACAATAGTGCGGTTACATCTGGTGGAAAAGCATTTCTATGAAGGCAGTTTAGTTCTTGTTAACACTCCCTCAAAGATGAGCGGTTTATTTAATTGTCTTTTTAGTGGCAGATATAGGAATATTTAATTATATGTTTCAAAACTCACAGGATTTTCATTCTTCTGCATTTTGTTTCACGGTGTGATGACACTGTCCATATGTCACCACAGAGCAGTTTACAGTTTTTCTCAGTTGCTTTGGTGCATTTCTCACAACAGAATTGATCTCTGCACCACTACTAAGGCTCTTCTCAAAACAATTGGTGCAAACTGCAAAACATGGTGGATAACTCGCAAAAGTGAGTCACCTCATCAAAAAGAAAAGTCAGTTGCTCAAAATAAGTAGTCAATGCTTCAAAAGCAAGTCCCTTAATCAAAACAGATAATATATTCATCAAAAGCAAGTACTTATATCAAAGTGTCAGGGCTGTCACAATTACAAGTCATTACACCAGCACCTTTGGTCACAAAATCAAATGGTTTGAACAGGTTCTCATTGTGACGGATTTCTTTGTAGGTGCTTCCCAATGAGTAATAATAAAAAGATTAACCTGAGACAGATGAACCAGAGCGTTTAGAGTTTGTATTTCTCCTAATTTGTACTGTAGGCATGAATAAAGACCAACTTCCTTAAATGTGAGCTTCTTAATAACCAGAGAACAGTTCGCTGTAACACTCAGTCTGTCTGATTTGACTTTGTCTGTCCAAGTGTGATCAGCTCTACTGTCGTTTTGTGTCTTGAAACAAAGGTCCATTCAGTACTGTCACAGTTATTCTGCTCATCTATCACATTTAGACAAGGCAGAGTGACGTCATCTCCAACTTTCATAAAAATGGATATTTCAGTTTCAGATACTGTTGAGAAGATTGATGAGAAATATGAAAGATAAATTAGAATGCAGCAGTTTTACAATCAGAGCGAAGATTTTAGACTCGGGTCTGTAAACATGTCCCATATTTCCCTAAAACAACAGTACATGCTCAGCTTTCTTATTTACTGTAAAGTTTATTGACCATAGTAATACTGATAATATTTAGTTTTGTTGCTAATAAAATGTTTCCTGTATCCTTACCTGGAATCAGAATCATCAGCATCAGAGATAAAAACATTTGAATCCATCTGAATTCATCCATCGTGCTTCTCTGCCTCACGTCTTTCTTGTTGTCGATCTCAACCGTCACAGTCTCTGAACTGATGACTCTTTTTACTTCCTGTCATTAGTCAGATCTCACTTCCTCACTGCAACTTTAGTCATTTGTAGTTCTTTCTTCTTGTTGGTATTGAGTATGTGAGCTTTCTCTGAAATTGATGAATACATTTAAATATTAAACAAAGATGACACAAATAAACACAAAATGCAATTCCTAAATGAAGTTGTTTATTATTAAGAGGGGAAAAACCTATATGGCCCTGTGTTAGACCAAGTTAAATGTGCGACAGTGTCAAAGTGCTATAGACAAGGGTGCAGGGATCAGGTCTCCAGGGAATCTGCAGGGAAAAGCAGGGGGAACACACTCACTCTCCTTCTGTCTCTCTTGGCGTCTCACCAGTCTCTCACTCCTCTCTCGTACCAGAATTTCTGTAAGGAACAAGGGCAGGTCCAGGGTGTCTGTACACAGGGAAACGACGTGTTAGCACAAGATTCAAAATCCAAGAGAACTAGATTACTAGTGTCCTAGCCAGGACTTCACTAACATGAGTCAAGCAACAATCCAGCAAAGAGCAGTCTAACTTCTTCCCGTAAGTAGAGGCCGGTTAATGAGACGCAGGTGTTCACCATCTCCCAGGTATGTAGGCCAAAGGCGGGAGCCCACAATGGCCTCTGCCCAGGCAATAGAGGGAGAGAAAAGGAGAGAAAAACAATACCAAAGCCCACTTGTAGCAGAATATTTCTCAGGCAGACGGTGACACTATAGTTTTTAAACATAACAAAAATCAGACGACGACTGGTTTGATTTAACTGTGGTGATGTTTAGATTGCTCGAGTTGAAAAACGTGTTGCCGTCCAGTTTGTGTGAAGTCAGCATTACAAAGAAAATGCAACAACCTATTAACAAAAAGTCCTTATATTTACTGTGATAGTTGACCTGCTGCACTCTTGGTCTTAAAGCAAATTAGTGTTGTTTTAAGCTTTAGAAAATGAGAAACAGTAATGTTAAATATATATGTATCACAATGGAGTGGACTTTGAGAGATAGTTTTATCTACTCTGCAGCATAAGCTGAAAAACCAAGGCAGGATCCATGAAGCTGAAACACGTCAGCAGAAGGAGGAAAAGGTGGTGAGGCAGGAAAAAGAGACTAAGAAGGTACCTCAGGCCACCAGGGTGGAGAGAGACTCACGGTCGAATTATGAGGTACAGTAAGCCTGAAAAGACAGGAGTGCTTCAGCTCGCTGTGTCGTTGTCAAAGAATGACAAAGAAAGAATCTAGTTGTCGTCCTGCAGAGGCAGCCCTCTCCGCCCATCCCAACCTTGCAGAAAAAGCTGGCAAATCTTGCGCCATCTAGGCCCTCCTCTGTTTTTAGCCAGCGCTCGTCTAGAACTCTGAGTAACTCATTGCAAAGACTGCAAATTTTTTCACATTTTGCCCTGTATGACAACTCTATAAATAAATAAAAATGCATTCACAGAATTGCTCAGTGTCAGCACCAAACCACCCACCACCCAATGAAATTCCCAGCCAGCAGGGTAAGATTTGTGCAAATTATAAACCTTTATTTTCCTGATCCCTGCCCTGCCTTCAGTCCCCTGTCGTGCTTCAGATGATCAACAGGAAGTGTTCAGTTTGCTGTCAGCCTTACGTTGGTGTCTGAGGAAAGAGCGGTGACAACTGGAGGTTCAGATGGGTTGCACAGATTCACACGAGACCCACTACAATCTGGTAAACAGGTATTGCAGTCAGGCACCACTGAACAGCAGGGTAATGTGTGCAGGAATAAGATGCCAGAACAACAGGGATTTCTATCTTTTGTGCCAGGCTTAGAATCAGTCATTTAGAGACGCTGCTATGTTGAATTTAACCCAGTTAACCCCCAGATGTGGTGAGGCAAAGACACGATACTAACTCTGGGCTGTTAACGTGTGATCTTAATTTGATATTCGTAGTGAAGAATGTATTCAGTACAATGTTTTCCAAGACATTTATTCATCTGTGCTTGTATTCAAGTTTACAGCAAATCATCTGAGAAATGCCTTTGAACTGGTGCCTGTTTCTGGGCTTTTCTTTTGTCACAAACTGCTCACAAAGAAGGACGAATGCTTTAGGAAACAAAAGCTTTGGAATGTATTCTGCAAGTACAGGTCAAACGTAATAGCCTCATTGTTTTATAGCAATGCTGAATTAACTTATGTCACTGCAGGACAGTGCAGCCAGTGGGGCTGATTGTTATAGTCACTGTGCACGACAAGAAAGCATTTGACATGGTGAACTGCTGCCACGGTTTTAGAGAGACGTCTGTTTGTAATTAGAAGTAGTTGTTCTGTTTAATTTGGGGTTTTTCTCCTTTGCTTCTGCGTAGAAGACGACCAATCTGCACATCGAGAAGCTGTCCTGTCTTCAGCTAGGAGTCCTTCTCCAGCTGCTGCACATGCTAACAGGCAAAACATCAGGGAGTAATACAAGCTTTTAATGCTTATGTGAACCACAGGCGTGCTTATAATGTATCAACCTGCAGTGAGACTGTAAAAGCAAAATCTTTCTTGATTTAATTTTCATTGCACAAATAATAACAGATTCAGGAATGTATTCAAGGAAGAGACTGGCAAAGAAAGAGTGGGATAGTCAGGGAGCTGAAGGAAGGAGTACTAAAAGGCTAGGTGCACAGCAAAGAGAGAGGTGTCACTGGCACAGGAAAAGGCTTGTAGTGAGTTGTATGTGAGGCTGGACACTAAGGAGAAAATGATTTTTAATGAATGGCAAGGCACATAAATTGTGCTGGAAGAGAGTAACCAAGTATAGAGATGGAAATGTGCTAATGTGAAGAAAGTGTGTTGAGAAGGGAGAAGGAGTACTTTGGACAAAAATTGAATTAGAGAAGGAAGTGAGGCAACTCTGAAGAGGATGGAGACGGGAGGCATAGAGAGGGTAGGAGTGAAGGCTATGATAAGGTGCGAAGAGAGTAACTGTGGTGCTGCATAAGAAAGTCCTGAGGGGCAGAGAAGTATGTGATGGGTTGAGATTACATCAGAGAGAGGCTCTGAGCCCCTTCTTGTTTGCACTGGTGATGGAGAGGCTGACAGATGAGATCAGGCAAGAGTCTCCGTGGATGATGTTTTCAGACAACCACAGAAAGGATTTGTGGATGTAGTGAAGGTGGACATGCAGGGGGTTGGTGTGACTGAGGAGGATGCTAGAAATAGAGAGATGGAGGCGGATGATCCACTGTAGCGACCTCTAAAGGGAGCAGCCGAAAGAAGAAGAAGCACAAATAATTCTAATCATGCTTTTCTTTTATTCTCAGTACTAAGCTATGTAAAGGAAGTCAAGGTTGTTTCCTCCTACAATCACTTTGGTCATGCTGTTCTTACAAGTGTGGAGGTGCCAGATGGTTTAGACTTGTTTAGATTGGTGCTCTGTCTCCCTTTATCCAAACTAAAACTTTGATGGGGTTTTTTATCTTCACTAAACACTTTTTTGCTTTGTGTTTATTATTGTGCTACTGCAAGTATTTCATATATTAGTCAGTTGATTGTTACTGTAGGGCAGCTCTAGGACAATCCCAGATGTGATGTAGCTTGCTTTTATCCAGCAGATACGACATCTCATGAGGAGGTTCGAACCCTGTACCCTGACCCTCCTGCTGACGCACAAAGTCTGGACATCCAGCAGCAGGCCCTTCTACGTGAACAACAGCACAACAGTTTCTATTTCTTTTAATATTAGAAGTCAGTTATTCATTAATGAATACAAATGGTGACTGAAGTTATTTAGACAGGACATTAAACAATAAACTTCCAATAAATTATGAACAATGTGTGACTGAATGTGTTCAGTGAAAGACTTTGAAAATATCGCAACATAAAACCAGTGTAAAAGTACTCAGACTACTTTTGGGGGTATTTATTTGATGATGCAACCAGAAAATGTGCAGGTTGTGAGTTTAACATTTTCAACACTGGAGAAGAAGTACATGTACACAGACTAGCTAATGACAAACATTTTTTTTAAATTAACCTTTATTTAAACAGGTTGTTCATTTTTCTGAGCTTATCTGGTGTCCAGTTTCGGTGGCAGTAGCATAAGCAGAGAAGACCCAGACCTTACTCTTCCGAGCCAGCTCCTCCATTATTTGGGGGACACTGAGGCATTCTCTGCTGAGTGCTGTGATCTCCCCAACATGTCCTGGGTGTGTCCTGTCTGTCCTGGTGGGACATGCCTGGAACATCTCACCCAGGAGGCGTTCAAGAGGCACCCTTGTCAGATGCCTGAACCTCCTCAACTGGCTCGTTTAGATGTAGAGGAGTAGCAGTTAACTCGGAATGAGACAGACAGCACCTACTGCTGGGGTGGGCCTACAGGAGGGAGAGCTCATGTCGTCTCTTCAGGACACATCACTGGACCCCAAGAAGCTCTCCCCGGAGCTCCCTTTGGCTGCTGGGGTCGGCATACGTTCAACTTTAAAATCACTCTTGGTTCTTGGCTAGCTTTGTGTTAGCATCCTTTGTGTACTGATGCTTGCAAGAAGCTAAAGTTGCTTTGGCAGAATTTTCTTTCTCATATATGCACACATAAGGAGAGAGATGTTTTATAAGCTTTAGTCATCACCGTGCACTTTTCCTGATTCACACAAAATACAGCAATCTGGCACCTTCCCACAGGGTCTTGCACGAGTATTAAACATGTTCATTTGTGCTTTGGACTGTCACCAGATTTCTTCTAGAAGTTTCTTGCCAGTCAGCAACTATCTTGGCAACACCACTTGAGTTTGTGTGTTGCATGCTAACATCCTTATCATATGTGTAATAATACTAAAGCGTCATCTTATGCACACACAAAAAACAAATATGGCTCCTTCGTGCAGGGTTTTCTGGTATGTTCATTTATGCTTCCCAATTAAAAAAAAAAAAAGAAAAAAAAAAAAAGAAGAAAAAGCAAAGTTCTTGCTTCTCAGCCACTGCGGCCACATCCTCACCGTTTTTTAGGCAGTTATATAAACATACTGTGAGTGAGTCATAAGCTTAAATACAATAGTTGAAGGAACAAAAACTTAATGTTTAAAAATACCAGTCAAATCTGATTAAAGTAAATAAATAATAAGTATACAATGTAGTTTTAAGACTTCTCAATGTTTCGTAACATTAATGTTCTATGAACTCGTGAGTCCAGAAATCTGAATGTCATGAGAAGTATTTATTATTCGTGTATTATTATTTTACAATACAAGGTTGTTTTTTTCCTGATACTTCATGCAAACCACATTTCTCCAGGCCTGTCCTAATCAGCTTACTCAGTATCACTAGATCCAATGCTGCTCCTCCAGCAGAGCACACAAAAGTAGGAGAGACCAGAGATGCCATGGCTTAGTTAGGAGACTGTTTGCTTCAAGGCCACTAGAGGGTGCTGCCATAAAACTACAATAAATGAATTGACCTTTTGACCTGCTCACACTCTTTTATGCAAAACCCTGTTGATGTTACACACACACACACACACACACACACACACAAAGAGATTCTAGGTCTGACCAACCGTGGGCAAAAAGATGACAGTCAATAAAATTCTAAAATTTTATTTATAAACACAATGAATAGTAGTTAAAAGTCCAGTGTCCCATTTAGGTACAAAGTAAAAACACACAGTCCAAGGCCAGAGCCAGCTATGCCACAAAGCCAGTTGCACTCCACACGTTGTTCACTTCAACAGGGGTAGCAATTGTCCTCTGAGACCCACCACCCTGTAAGTAGAAAGCCTGCACAGAGCGACAAAATAAGACAATTCACTATATAATTCACAGCCCATCCATCCCAAACATATCAGATCATTAGAGGTTTTATCACATTACATACCTGCACTGAGAGACAAAATAACACAGCAGTGTTTGTAATGTGGGCTATAAGTAGACTAGCATATCAGTGCAATCAATTACACCTGCCTCCAATTAGTCCAGCCCTTTTACAGTCATTGACTGGGTGAGAAAACATGAGCAAATCAACCCAAGAGACAAGCAGGAAGACTCTCTGAAGGCTCCTGTGGCTGCACAGGCAGTCTTACAATTACGAGGTTGGAGAGTTGTTGTTTCAAAATGTTCACACTGATTTCACATGCTCATTAACTCACAACCAGCTGACCATATATATTTCTGCTGCTGAGCTGCTTTTTGATGGAGATTTTCTGAATTTATTTTGCTACCATAAGAGCAGACTCCATGCTGAAAGCATGTGCACTGTCACTTGCAATGAGTGGCACTAATGACGCTAAATTTAATTACAGGTCATGGACAGCCTTCATAAATGCTCATATTACTCACCCACACTGAATTCCAGCACAGGTTCATCTGGGTCCTGACTATTTCCTGCAAAGTAACACAAACGTCATCAGAACATTAAGTCAGAGAAACAACATTTGGAGCTTTTGTACATGATAAATTATACTGCAGTAGTAAAACAAAGTCAAGCAGCAGTACATTTATTAAAATCACCTTCAGCTGTAATATTTAAACTGATTTAGTGTCAATTTAGATTATGTTTAGATTAAAATGAAACTAGTACCCTTGTAATGTCTTTTTAAATTAGAGGTAAATATTTGTATATTTTTTACATAATATAATTATATTTACTGGATTTTCTCTCTATTGTAGTTTAGTATTATAGTTATTACTTGTTTTTTATTGACTTGTCTTGTTTTTACAATGATTTGCTCTGAATGCAGCCTTTAAAGAAAAGACTATCTGTTCAGTAACTATCCATCAGACTGGGTCCATGTTACCAGCCAAATGGGTAATAATTAAAGTAAGTTTTGAATTACGTATATTTGGGTGTTTAGGTGACACTTTTGCAAAAAAAATAATAATAATTAGGTTTAAAAGAACTAAACATGTATGTATTTAAAAACAATAAGTGTGTTAGAATTACTACAGCAACAGCTTGTAGCTCACTGTACTATTTTTGAGCACAACTTTGGTGCTTTTGCCTCATTTTTAAATCAGTGATCCCAGTAGCACAGTCTAAGCAGAGACCTCAGTGCTTGGCAAACAATCAATAGAATCAATATAATTATTAAAAAGAAACAAAATAAATGCCAACCATATAAAAAAAAACATAAACTTAAGGAAAAAACTAAACTTGATTTTGTGTCTTTAGGCTATTGTTAACAGCAAGCATGAGGTTAGTGCATATGTATTATTATTGGAAAGATTACTGCAAAGAAAAAAAGGTTGAACCAGGAGGGGGCGATATTGCTCTCCTTACCATGAGTTACATGCAGGCTATTACTTACCATGTCACTCACATTTATTTCACAAAACAGCTGAACCCACTTAATTCGATTTAATTGTATTTATGCAGAGCTGAATCACAACAACAGTCTCCTCGAGGTGGTATAGATTGTAAGGTAGAAAGTCTACAATTAAAAAGAAAAAACCTCAATACAGTGGGAAGGAACAACTCACTTTTAACAGGAAGCACCCTCTGGCAGAACCACGGTCAGGGAGGGGCAGCCCGCTGCGACCCTTTGGGGATGAGGAGACGAAAAAGGGGACAAAAGACACACTGTGGACGAGAGCCAGAGATGAACAAGAACTAATTATTGAATGCAGAGAGGTGTATAAACACATGGTGGGAATCCCCCAGCAGGGTAGTCCCAGGGTAACTAAGGGAGGATTCATGGTCACCTGATTCAGCCCTAGCTATATGCGTTGGCAAAAAGGTAACTTTGAAACTTAATCTTAAAAGTAGAGATAGTGTCCGTCTCCTGCATTCAAACTGGGAGCTGGTTCCACAGAAGGATGATCCCCTTCTACTTCTAAATATCCTAAAAACCACAAGGAAGCCCACAGTCTGAGAGCAAACTATCAAACTACGAGGTCTTTAAAATAAGATGATTATTCAAGACCTCATGTGTGATGGGAAGGATTCTGAATTTGATGCTGGACCCACAAATCATAAAAGAGAAACACTAACTCACACACACCAGAAAGTGCCAAGAATTATAATTATATGTAATTTAGTTTTGCGTTCCTTTATAATGCTTTCAACTATACAAATAAGACACTTCATGGGGGCGCCTGAGCCTTGTAGACACAACAAATACTGAACAAACCTCATGCGCCCTGTTGTTGACAAAACGATAAAAATGAATGTGTACTTCTGTCTTATTTAGGTCATTTTTGTAGTTTTTGTAGACAGACTACTGTAATTTCTCAATAAAATGTCGCTTATTATCGCTCACTCTCAAGAACAAAAACGTGAGTAATTTCCCAGTAGCTCACCATATTTGGGATCTTCTAACATCCACACTTCATGTTTAAACGGTGGTGCGGAGGCGGTGTACCGTCGCAGGCCGGATGTAGCATTCAGCGCGGCGTGCCTTTTTTTTCAGTTGCTAAGCAACAGATTTGTCCCGCCCCTTTCGTTATGACGGGACGGGCCAGTCCTTTGACTGGTGACGTTTCTTTGTAACGTCACCTGACGTTACAAAGAAACCTTAAACCGACCTTATATATAGACCTGGCTGTTCAGTTGAAACGCATTCACACAGCGGGACAGCAGCGCTTTAAACGTTCAAACACGGAGTTTAACACAAAACAACATTTTAGACATAAAAAACAAAAAAGTGAAATGGCAAGCTCGAACTGTAACACAATGACAAATGATGAAACAGTTCAGACCAATGGGGATAATTCTACAGTACATGCTTTGGTATCCCTCTTGAATAACTTGTTCAGTAGTTTTTCGAACAAGCAGTGGGGAGAGCTTATCTCAGGCTATCCGGATTGCTTCACCGCTAAGCGGCTTGTAGGTTTTGTAGAGGACGTAATGGACCTGTGTGAACAGTCACTAGCAGTATCACCACTGAGGTCTTCCCAGAACTCCCCTGTACATGAAAACTGTTCTGTCCACACCACTACTGGCAAAACGGTTTTGTCACGTGTGAAATTTTTGGACGATTCTGCTGAGCAGGAGTTTGATACAGCACAGAATATAGATGCTAACAGCCAAGAAACAGCTAACACAGAAGAAAGCTGTCAAAATGCTGACCAACACAGTGCTGCAAAAGCAGAAAACAATCCAATTCCAGATCCCCAGCAGCAGAAATCCTGTGTTGAACATGAAGCCAGCATCCCACCGTTAACAAACGTAAGTCAAACGGAGTCATATAAAAAGATACAGCATCACAGATCTTCTGTAGACTGTGAGCCACCTGAAAAAACCTTAGACTTTGAAAGATGGTTAGAGACATTAATTCAGGCTGTGCTTTCAAAGCTTGGTAAACTTTTAAAGTGCCCTCATTCTCACCAAAAACGTTTGTTGGATCTACTCTTGGACAAATTCAAGGGGATGGATTTGCATTTAGACCGAAAAGTGCAGAATTATTTTGACTGCATTGCTAATGCGATTTTCACTGATATTTGTGACAAATTACATAAATTGTCACTAATATCATTGGAAATGGGGAGGAGTGGGGAGGAGGATTCAATGAATTTAATGGAACAACCAATATTTAATATCATAACTACTTCAGTATTCCAAGAACACCTGTTGGCAGTAACAGTTACTGATAGACTGGAATCATATGAAAAGAAAGAAAGATGCAGATTTTCAGTGGAAATCTTTGTGGAAGGACTGATTTCCCAGGTTTCAAAAAAATCAGGCACAGTCTTCAGCATTGAAAGTGCTGAAGCTATCTCCAACCGGCTTACCATGAAAATCTGGACTGAAATCAGGGCCAGATACGACAAAATCCCACCAGAGAAGTTCAAGAAACTCAGCGAGAGGGTTTTCAAATCCCTCTGTAAAAGATGGAAGCATGCAGCGGTTATGGTGACAATCTTGCAATTAAACTTCCAAGATCTTGATGAAGATATTGTTAAAACTTTCAAAAGAAAGATATTCCCAGAACCAAGTTGCATATCTAAGTGCTTCTCATCGGTGCGTGCATTTTTTGGGAGGTGTAAGGGAAGAAACAAAGTTTCCACTTTATAGTGACATCGTGATATCAACAGCAAAATATTTTCTAAAACTCACTGGACACTTTAAATGAGCTAGTTTTACATTTAGATCAGATCAAGTCATTTTTGAAATCCCCAGGAATGGTCGCGGCAGATGGCCACCCCGCTCTGAGCCTGGTTCTGTCGAAGGTTTCTTCCTCTTAAAAGGGAGTTTTTCCTTCCCACTGTCGCCTCGTGCTTGCTCAGAGGGGTTTGTTCTTTTGGGGTTTTCTTTTTAATACTGTAAGTTGTTACCTTACAGTGTGAAGCACCTTGAAAACACCATTGTTTCCTTTGGTGCTATACAGATTGAAGTGACTTGCACTGATAACATAACTAAGCTGGAACTTTAATTTAACATCAATAAAATTATAAAAATATTACATCTTGATTTCTGCTTGTTTTCATTGTCTGTGACTTAATGAATACAAATGTGTAATTTAACAGATTTTTTCTTTATGTTAGTCTGACCGGTGACTCCACGTTGGCCTTAGGTGTTGGCGCGGATACGCTGCAGCCCCTGAGCCATTAATGGCCCAGCACACTACAGTAAAAACAAAACAACAGCCATCTGTCCAACTAGGAAAGGAAAATAATAAACTGCCTCCTTGGAGGCAACCTGACTCAAAACAGTTGCAGTCCAACTCAGACCGACTGCAATCACTCTCAGGCAGATTGATGAAGATCTGCAAATAACTGTTGTCTAATTTATAAACGCAGACAGATTGCCAACACGTCTGTTCACAATAGAGGACTGTACTTACATGGTTGCAAACTGGTTGTTATCTTGCTTATATGAAAACATTGCTTTGGAGCAATGAAACTCAAACACATTCATTTTTAAAATGCTTCAAAATGAAATTTTGAAATATTTGGCTTTATGCTTTGAAAGTGCCGTTGTGAGTGGGAGTGTGAAATCCTTACTTGATGTGTTCCCTTTGCCTTTACTGTTTTCAGTTTTATCAGTTTTCAGTTTTATTTGTCATATGCAAGTTAGCACAGGGTCAACATTGCAATGAAATGTGTTTGACGAGCAGCAGTCACTCAGCAGCATGGTACAGTAGAAGAAAATATAATAAAATATAATAAAATAAAATAAAAAATAGAAAAATAGTAAAGAGCAAAATATTTGAAAGACGTGGTAAAAGAGAAAAGATGACTAAATATATATATATATGTATCTATAAATATATGTACACTAGTGATTAAATAAGAAAATCTTGAAAAGAAATATGACGGGAGGTCAGATGGGATATTGCACAGGAATGAGCAGCAGAAAATTACAGTATTACTCAGACTTTTAATAGTCATATTGTCAGTTTTGGCCGACGGTCATGGGTCACTTCCACTAAAATAGCACGAGACTGGAGTAAAATGTACTTTATTAATGAGAACACATGGTGATACAGCAAAGAATCCAACCCTTCTGAAAAGCAAATGGCTTCCTGTTATACTCTACCTGATTCAGGTGAGCATCTGGAATAGACCAAGTCTGGGGGTCAGCAAACCAAAGGGAAACAAAACCCTCCCCATAAGAAAACCACTACAATATAACCAACACGTTCTCACTCCCAAAGCGTAACATTTTACGCTAGGTGACAAATCGTCACCATATTACGTTTTTGGCTACCCACCACGTTCCTGAATGACGACCTCGGAAAAAAGAGGAAATATGAGAACTGTCTGGACTGAATCTACACATGTTTGCTCTTTTTCTTCAAATCGCTTAGAAACACGCTATTTAACATCATTAAAGTCCTGGTTAAGGTCAGGAATAAGGTTATGGTCAGGGCTAGGGATAAGGTTAGGTTTAGGGCTGGAATACAGGGCTGGAACGTCTATTACCGCGGGAGCGTCATTGAACTGGATTCCAGCCATAGCCCGCCGCGTACCATAAGAACGCCGAAGGTCTCCTTTCACGTTCCTCAGGAACGCCGCGGGACGTGACAAAACGTCGACATGTTACGCCTCGGGAGTGAGAACGGGCTGATATAACACATCATAGACATATGAAGATTTGTAACAAGTCCTATAAATAACTCCATAACATATAAACTTCAGTCTCTTCTATATACATTAAAACAGCGGTCCCCAACCTTTTTTGCGCCACGGACCGGTTTATGCCCGACAATATTTTCACGGACCGGCCTTTAAGGTGTCACAGATAAATACAACAAAATAAAACTAGTACCGGTACCGGAAAAAAAGAAGATTTATTCATAACACACGTGAAAGACCCAGGAAAACAGAGTTAACGATAAAAACGATAACAAAATAACGATAAAAAACGATAAAAACTCTGAAAACCATACATTTCACACCCGAGCCTCATCTCTCGACCAAACGACGGTTGGGGACCGCTGCATTAAAACACCTTAACCACAGTTAGGTTTCAGCCCTCGCTGACTCAGAACAAAGTAAGACAATCAGAGTTCGATTGGTTTTTGCTTGTGCAGGGGAAGCCTGGTCGGATTCTCAGAGTTGCAAGCTCTACACCCAAACTCAGACAACTCCAACTCCAGCCTCCACTCGCAGCCTTTTATTGAATGAAAACAGTTACACAACCGCCCATTGTAAACCCCATATGTTGTGTGGTAAAAGCTAAGGCACTGTGTGTGTGTGTGTGTGTGTGTGTGTGTGTGTGTGTGTGTGTGTGTGTGTGTGTGTGTGTGAGTGAGAGAGAGTGTATGTGTGTCTGTATACGTGACTTCCTGCTTACAAACATTTTAACCGCATCTCTAGTCATAAAAGGGTCATCTCCCCTCAACCTCGTATATGGCTTAACCTCTCTAACAGTCCACCATTTACATGGTGAGCCCATAAAGGGCAGGAAGTGAACATTCCTTACCAAATAAGGAAACCAGAATCTTACATAGATTGTGCCTGCAGTTGAAAACTATAGCTAGTAACATCCCCAACATCCTACATGTGGGGGAGGAACAGAAAATATCTGAACATACAGTTCAAGACAAGGTCCAAGCACAATAATGACAACTTTTAACAAAATCACTCCAACACACACTCCCCTAGCCTGGCACATTGGTTTTCTCCAGGAGCTCATAAGCAGGTGATTGAGCTGCTTTTACTCTTTACAAAGTGAGTACTGTTAACACTTCTCTTTTTACATATACAACTAATTTAGGTTACAGACAAATGATTAAATGTGAACAGCTCTAACACAGGTTCTTTTCCTGACACAGGTAGGATGGCCAGTCCCCCTGTCTCTTCACCTTTAACGAGTCACTTAAATAACAACCCAAAAAGCCTAATAAAGAATCACAATCAACCAGTGTGTGTTTTTCTTCATTACGGTTTTTAAATACAAATCAGTCAGTCAATTAATAAAAATACAAGTAAGGGTAATGGAACCCCTGGTCTCCATTACACACATAAATACCATAAAGACACTAAGTCGTAGAGCTCTGAACTCCTTGCTTCTATGATATTTACACTTCTTCTTGGCCTTCTCCTTCACTCTGAGTCACTCCAGGATAAACGCATCAGCTCAGACATACAATAATTAAAATATGTGTAGGTGACCGTTTGGCAGAAGACGATGTCGAGGCGGTACTGCAGTGACACGTCCGTGGCTATCGTCGGGGCGGTGTCCTGCATCAGAAGGAAGTCAATAGACTTCTTGGCTTTGTTGCTCATCATGGCGCTGTAGTCCGTGGGCGTGGCCTGCAAAAAGTGTAAATAAACCATCAGAGACCAAACACAAATATGCCTTCCAACCACTAGTTTAGACAACATCTTGCAAAGAGTGTGTATTTCAGAGTGCAGTTGTTTTTAAATTTGACAGAAACAGAAATAAAGACGGAACAGAAGGACAACAGGGAAAGCAGAAGCACCGACACACTGAAATCTTTTAGGGTCAAGCTCCAGAACTAGCCACAAATCCTGCTGGAAAGAACCTAAAAATACTTAAAAATACTTGCAGAGATCGAATGGAGCCGTTAACTCAAAAGCCTGGTGTCAGGCATGTTCTTTAATAAATAAGAAACGAGCTGATATGTTACAGACCTCAGTCTTTACGTAAAGAAAAAGCTGACATTTAGAGCGGTCTCGCAGCAGATTTTAAAACAGTGACACTGATTTGTGGGGTTTTTGGGCACAAATTTGAACCTTTTTGTTTTATCCATGTCCTTGAACACAGCTCGTGACTTGGGCACTTTCATATGTACCGATTCATTTAGGTTTGTGCACTGAGGCCAGATTTAGGTATTAAAAACGAGTCAGTCATAACACTTCTTACATTAGTTAAAAAGCTGAGCTTACACTAAACCAACATTTAAATTTCCCCTTGTGGGACTAATAAAGGTATATCATATCATATCATATCATATCATATCATATCATTACTAAAGTATTGCTGCAACATTGTAAAGACAAAGATGACACACAGACCAGACATAAAACACTGAACACTTTTTAAAGACGAGTCATTTAAGAGTATTTTCTCATAGAATAAAGTCGGCTGATATGGTGAAGGAAAAATCTGCTCACGAATCCTCCAACTTCTTAAAAGTAAGGAGTGACCTGAGCTGGAAATCAACATGAGAGGGATGACTCAAGAAGAAGAAGAAGCAACAAGAAAAGAAAAACAGAGTTCAGAGTGTAGTTAAGATATCAAGCTGTATCCACAATGTGTGCCAAGAAACTAAGCTTGTCTGTTGTCATGCTAAAGAAATAAAAAATCTGGAATCAGAAAACAGCCAATAACTGCTGATCAACTCACCCACTCCTCTTCGTGCCAGTCCACGTGCAGTGACGACTGGCTGTTGTGACCGCTGTACTTTGCTCTCAGCGTATCCTGGTCATTGCGGAGCACTACTTGTTCAGACTCAGCGGAAGGAGAAGCTTTGGTTGCGATGTACTCGTACTGCGTTCAGGGCCTAAATAGCTGAAGCTAGCAGCTTGCAGCCGCACACTGCCACCAGCTGACGGGTCTGAAAGGAAGAGGGTATGAATGAAATATGAAGCGTCCCCACGTAACGTCAAACACTTTTAGTACCTTGTCAACCAGACTGGCGAGCGTCCACTCCAGTCCGCTGGCCGATTGGTCTTTGGCAGCTTGAGACAGCCTCTCTGCGTAATAGCTGACCTGAGTCTTCAGCGTGTTGACGTAGGCGATGATCTCTTTGGCTCGGACAGTGTCCTGGGGTATGTGGATGATGACTGAGCTGGAGAGGGCACTACTGCAGGGAACAAAGACACACCGACACATCTGTATCCGAGCTGGGACTGAGGACACTCACCAGCCACTTTATTAGGTACATGTGTTCAAAAGCTTGTGGCAGCAATTTAGTGCATTTAGTCAAATAAAGACAATAGAGTGGCCTGCAGGTGTATATTTTTGTAATGTTTCTGTCTTATGCCTGAAATATGCTTCAGCAGGAAATATACGCTGTAACTGGAAACAACAGCATGATGGACCGGTTTAGTGTTAAGAGGTGTTACATCTGAAGTTAGAACGTAAATTTCCTGCAGAAATCTAAATCAAGCTTCAGAGGTACTGTTCCAAAAATATAGGGAGGGACGTTACCCACCAGATGTAAAAACAAACACTGTCTGCATGCACATGCCTGCTCTCAATGAGCCTAATCGTGGCTGCAAGTCACCGGGCCGTTTAACCTGCAGTTAATTGCAAAGGTAAGAAGTACATGGAAATACTGTTAAATGCTGTTGCTGAGGACGTGAATTTAAATTGTTACTCAATGCTGATACTTTATGTAGCTTTCTTACAGTATTTTCCAGATTCCGGTAATAAACAGAGTCAGATTTAGGGAGACTAGTCTTCTTCTTCTGGCATTTAAGGCTGAACGGGGAGTTGTGGTATAAAAACGTATAGTTTTGTAAAGTTGGCACAGTTGCTCAAATTAGCCAAGCATGATCGACCTTTTTAATCCCCAACCTGCTGGCAGAAATGTCCACCTATTAAAAAACACATATCTCTCTTCAGAACTATGGCTACGTTCACACTGCAGGCGAAAGCGCATCAAATCCGATTTTTTTGACCCTATGCGACCCATATCCGATCATGGTATGACAGTGTGAACGGCACAAATCCGATATTTTCAAATCCGATCTGGGTCACTTTCGTATGTGGTACTGAATCCGAAACATATCCGATGTTCCAGAAAGCGACTGCTGTGTGAATGGTCAAGTCGCATTAAATCCGTCTTTTATGTCACTGACACAAGACAGACACCAATTATCAGCGCCAGAGAAGCGCCTGATAATACATCGCGAACGCTTCCTGGCCATCCGGTGAAACTGCTGGGAAGACAACGTTGGAGAAACGTTAACATTTGATTTGGACTGCATAATCTGCAGATTCTGACAGAAATGTGCAACTATCATTTGAAGCACCGCTCCTCTAAAACAGCAATAAGGATCATCATTAGGTTATCTACATTATTATGTAAATAACAAAATAACTTATAGCAAAAATTGGGAAACGTAAAGTCCGAAGTCTTTATTAAGGGCCATCAGTCAAACAATACTGTTTGCTCTGGGTCTAAACAGAGCGCGTTGTGTGTGACATCTTCTTTTGCGCATGCGGGCCGCTTTGAGCGTTCACACTAGAGCGCGTTTGCTGTTGCATTTTATTTGTAGTGTGAACGAGCAGACAAAAAAATTGGATTTGATCAAAAAATTGGAATTGAGCATTAAGACCTGCAGTGTGAACGTAGCCTATGACGCCTAAATAAAAAAACCTTAGTTTATATGGTGAAAAATTATTTGAGAGAATCTTGAAGAGCTGCTGCTCCTCCACATCGAAAGGAGCCAGATGAGGTGGTTCGGGCAACTGACAAGGATGCCCCCTGGATACCTCCTGGGCGAGGTTTTCCGGGCAGACCCAGGACACGCTGGAGAGATTATATCTCTCGGCTGGCCTGGGAACGCCTTGGTGTTCCCCCGGATAAGCTGGAGGAGGTGGCTGGGGAGAGAGGTCTGGGCTTCTCTGCTTGGGCTGCTGCCCCCGCGACCCGGCTCCGGATAAAGTGGAAGAAAATGGATGGATGAATGAATCTTGAAAATGAACAAGTCTTCCAGTACAGAGTAAAATGTGAGAGTGAAAATATTGCGTGTACTTAAAACCCCTGGAGGGTCTTGGGTCGATTTGTGGCTATTTTCAAATTTTGATTACATGCCATTTGCACAGTGTTGAATGGACTATAGCCAAATTCTCCAAAAAAAATGTTTGATATGATTTTATTTCAAAATTCAAGTCTGACTTCCTTCAATTAGCTTCAGTGGCTAAGCTACAGACAAACTTACACTATTGTGCTTAGTGGTCGATTTGTGCCCCATTGAAACCCATTATAAACGCTATTTTTCACTGCAAATTAATTACGGTCAAAGGGATCGTTGATGTTTAGCGTTCATTTGTAATTCAGTTGTAATTTTTTTATTTGTCCACCGGGTGGCGCCCTTGCTCCACATTTGACCCCGGGCTGGAAAACAGCGGGCTGCTTAGATAGACCTGCGGGAAATGAAGCCTCATTTCCGGCGTGCAGCAGCGGCTTCGCCCGCTAATCGGGCGGGACAATTTTTTGGTCCCTAGGACCGTGAGAGGGTGCTTTTTTTTTTTTAGTCAACAGGAAATGACGTATTTGTTGTCACGTGGTATCGGGCGTGTGTGCTGGAAAAACGGGTCCCCGGTGATCGTGCCCTGTAGATGGTCTGAATTTGTGAAGCGAGTGGTATCGCATTTATCAAAGTCGGCTCCTCGTTGTTTTTTCTAAGCCACGATTAGGCTCATTGAGAGCAGGCATGTGCATGCAGACAGTGTTTGTTTTTACATCTGGTGGGTAACGTCCCTCCCTATATTTTTGGAACAGTACCTCTGAAGCTTGATTTAGATTTCTGCAGGAAATTTATGTTCTAACTTCAGATGTAACACCTCTTAACACTAAACCGGTCCATCATGCTGTTGTTTCCAGTTACAGCGTATATTTCCTGCTGAAGCATATTTCAGGCATAAGACAGAAACATTACAAAAATATACACCTGCAGGCCACTCTATTGTCTTTATTTGACTAAATGCACTAAATTGCTGCCACAAGCTTTTGAACACATGTACCTAATAAAGTGGCTGGTGAGTGTCCTCAGTCCCAGCTCGGATACAGATGTGTCGGTGTGTCTTTGTTCCCTGCAGTAGTGCCCTCTCCAGCTCAGTCATCATCCACATACCCCAGGACACTGTCCGAGCCAAAGAGATCATCGCCTACGTCAACACGCTGAAGACTCAGGTCAGCTATTACGCAGAGAGGCTGTCTCAAGCTGCCAAAGACCAATCGGCCAGCGGACTGGAGTGGACGCTCGCCAGTCTGGTTGACAAGGTACTAAAAGTGTTTGACGTTACGTGGGGACGCTTCATATTTCATTCATACCCTCTTCCTTTCAGACCCGTCAGCTGGTGGCAGTGTGCGGCTGCAAGCTGCTAGCTTCAGCTATTTAGGCCCTGAACGCAGTACGAGTACATCGCAACCAAAGCTTCTCCTTCCGCTGAGTCTGAACAAGTAGTGCTCCGCAATGACCAGGATATGCTGAGAGCAAAGTACAGCGGTCACAACAGCCAGTCGTCACTGCACGTGGACTGGCACGAAGAGGAGTGGGTGAGTTGATCAGCAGTTATTGGCTGTTTTCTGATTCCAGATTTTTTATTTCTTTAGCATGACAACAGACAAGCTTAGTTTCTTGGCACACATTGTGGATACAGCTTGATATCTTAACTACACTCTGAACTCTGTTTTTCTTTTCTTGTTGCTTCTTCTTCTTCTTGAGTCATCCCTCTCATGTTGATTTCCAGCTCAGGTCACTCCTTACTTTTAAGAAGTTGGAGGATTCGTGAGCAGATTTTTCCTTCACCATATCAGCCGACTTTATTCTATGAGAAAATACTCTTAAATGACTCGTCTTTAAAAAGTGTTCAGTGTTTTATGTCTGGTCTGTGTGTCATCTTTGTCTTTACAATGTTGCAGCAATACTTTAGTAATGATATGATATGATATGATATGATATGATATACCTTTATTAGTCCCACAAGGGGAAATTTAAATGTTGGTTTAGTGTAAGCTCAGCTTTTTAACTAATGTAAGAAGTGTTATGACTGACTCGTTTTTAATACCTAAATCTGGCCTCAGTGCACAAACCTAAATGAATCGGTACATATGAAAGCGCCCAAGTCACGAGCTGTGTTCAAGGACATGGATAAAACAAAAAGGTTCAAATTTGTGCCCAAAAACCCCACAAATCAGTGTCACTGTTTTAAAATCTGCTGCGAGACCGCTCTAAATGTCAGCTTTTTCTTTACGTAAAGACTGGGGTCTGTAACATATCAGCTCGTTTCTTATTTATTAAAGAACATGCCTGACACCAGGCTTTTGAGTTAACGGCTCCATTCGATCTCTGCAAGTATTTTTAAGTATTTTTAGGTTCTTTCCAGCAGGATTTGTGGCTAGTTCTGGAGCTTGACCCTAAAAGATTTCAGTGTGTCGGTGCTTCTGCTTTCCCTGTTGTCCTTCTCTTCCGTCTTTATTTCTGTTTCTGTCAAATTTAAAAACAACTGCACTCTGAAATACACACTCTTTGCAAGATGTTGTCTAAACTAGTGGTTGGAAGGCATATTTGTGTTTGGTCTCTGATGGTTTATTTACACTTTTTGCAGGCCACGCCCACGGACTACAGCGCCATGATGAGCAACAAAGCCAAGAAGTCTATTGACTTCCTTCTGATGCAGGACACCGCCCCGACGATAGCCACGGACGTGTCACTGCAGTACCGCCTCGACATCGTCTTCTGCCAAACGGTCACCTACACATATTTTAATTATTGTATGTCTGAGCTGATGCGTTTATCCTGGAGTGACTCAGAGTGAAGGAGAAGGCCAAGAAGAAGTGTAAATATCATAGAAGCAAAGAGTTCAGAGCTCTACGACTTAGTGTCTTTATGGTATTTATGTGTGTAATGGAGACCAGGGGTTCCATTACCCTTACTTGTATTTTTATTAATTGACTGACTGATTTGTATTTAAAAACCGTAATGAAGAAAAACACACACTGGTTGATTGTGATTCTTTATTAGGCTTTTTGGGTTGTTATTTAAGTGACTCGTTAAAGGTGAAGAGACAGGGGGACTGGCCATCCTACCTGTGTCAGGAAAAGAACCTGTGTTAGAGCTGTTCACATTTAATCATTTGTCTGTAACCTAAATTAGTTGTATATGTAAAAAGAGAAGTGTTAACAGTACTCACTTTGTAAAGAGTAAAAGCAGCTCAATCACCTGCTTATGAGCTCCTGGAGAAAACCAATGTGCCAGGCTAGGGGAGTGTGTGTTGGAGTGATTTTGTTAAAAGTTGTCATTATTGTGCTTGGACCTTGTCTTGAACTGTATGTTCAGATATTTTCTGTTCCTCCCCCACATGTAGGATGTTGGGGATGTTACTAGCTATAGTTTTCAACTGCAGGCACAATCTATGTAAGATTCTGGTTTCCTTATTTGGTAAGGAATGTTCACTTCCTGCCCTTTATGGGCTCACCATGTAAATGGTGGACTGTTAGAGAGGTTAAGCCATATACGAGGTTGAGGGGAGATGACCCTTTTATGACTAGAGATGCGGTTAAAATGTTTGTAAGCAGGAAGTCACGTATACAGACACACATACACTCTCTCTCACTCACACACACACACACACACACACACACACACACACACACACACACAGTGCCTTAGCTTTTACCACACAACATATGGGGTTTACAATGGGCGGTTGTGTAACTGTTTTCATTCAATAAAAGGCTGCGAGTGGAGGCTGGAGTTGGAGTTGTCTGAGTTTGGGTGTAGAGCTTGCAACTCTGAGAATCCGACCAGGCTTCCCCTGCACAAGCAAAAACCAATCGAACTCTGATTGTCTTACTTTGTTCTGAGTCAGCGAGGGCTGAAACCTAACTGTGGTTAAGGTGTTTTAATGCAGCGGTCCCCAACCGTCGTTTGGTCGAGAGATGAGGCTCGGGTGTGAAATGTATGGTTTTCAGAGTTTTTATCGTTTTTTATCGTTATTTTGTTATCGTTTTTATCGTTAACTCTGTTTTCCTGGGTCTTTCACGTGTGTTATGAATAAATCTTCTTTTTTTCCGGTATCGGTACTAGTTTTATTTTGTTGTATTTATCTGTGACACCTTAAAGGCCGGTCCGTGAAAATATTGTCGGGCATAAACCGGTCCGTGGCGCAAAAAAGGTTGGGGACCGCTGTTTTAATGTATATAGAAGAGACTGAAGTTTATATGTTATGGAGTTATTTATAGGACTTGTTACAAATCTTCATATGTCTATGATGTGTTATATCGTGTTGGTTATATTGTAGTGGTTTTCTTATGGGGAGGGTTTTGTTTCCCTTTGGTTTGCTGACCCCCAGACTTGGTCTATTCCAGATGCTCACCTGAATCAGGTAGAGTATAACAGGAAGCCATTTGCTTTTCAGAAGGGTTGGATTCTTTGCTGTATCACCATGTGTTCTCATTAATAAAGTACATTTTACTCCAGTCTCGTGCTATTTTAGTGGAAGTGACCCATGACCGTCGGCCAAAACTGACAATATGACTATTAAAAGTCTGAGTAATACTGTAATTTTCTGCTGCTCATTCCTGTGCAATATCCCATCTGACCTCCCGTCATATTTCTTTTCAAGATTTTCTTATTTAATCACTAGTGTACATATATTTATAGATACATATATATATATATTTAGTCATCTTTTCTCTTTTACCACGTCTTTCAAATATTTTGCTCTTTACTATTTTTCTATTTTTTATTTTATTTTATTATATTTTATTATATTTTCTTCTACTGTACCATGCTGCTGAGTGACTGCTGCTCGTCAAACACATTTCATTGCAATGTTGACCCTGTGCTAACTTGCATATGACAAATAAAACTGAAAACTGATAAAACTGAAAACAGTAAAGGCAAAGGGAACACATCAAGTAAGGATTTCACACTCCCACTCACAACGGCACTTTCAAAGCATAAAGCCAAATGCTTCAAAATTTCATTTTGAAGCATTTTAAAAATGAATGTGTTTGAGTTTCATTGCTCCAAAGCAATGTTTTCATATAAGCAAGATAACAACCAGTTTGCAACCATGTAAGTACAGTCCTCTATTGTGAACAGACGTGTTGGCAATCTGTCTGCGTTTATAAATTAGACAACAGTTATTTGCAGATCTTCATCAATCTGCCTGAGAGTGATTGCAGTCGGTCTGAGTTGGACTGCAACTGTTTTGAGTCAGGTTGCCTCCAAGGAGGCAGTTTAGTATTTTCCTTTCCTAGTTGGACAGATGGCTGTTGTTTTGTTTTTACTGTAGTGTGCTGGGCCATTAATGGCTCAGGGGCTGCAGCGTATCCGCGCCAACACCTAAGGCCAACGTGGAATCACCGGTCAGACTAACATAAAGAAAGAATCTGTTAAATTACACATTTGTATTCATTAAGTCACAGACAATGAAAACAAGCAGAAATCAAGATGTAATATTTTTATAATTTTATTGATGTTAAATTAAAGTTCCAGCATAGTTATGTTATCAGTGCAAGTCACTTCAATCTGTATAGCACCAAAGGAAACAATGGTGTTTTCAAGGTGCTTCACACTGTAAGGTAACAACTTACAATATTAAAAAGAAAACCCCAAAAGAACAAACCCCTCTGAGCAAGCACGAGGCGACAGTGGGAAGGAAAAACTCCCTTTTAAGAGGAAGAAACCTTCGACAGAACCAGGCTCAGGGCGGGGTGGCCATCTGCCGCGACCATTCCTGGGGATTTCAAAAATGACTTGATCTGATCTAAATGTAAAACTAGCTCATTTAAAGTGTCCAGTGAGTTTTAGAAAATATTTTGCTGTTGATATCACGATGTCACTATAAAGTGGAAACTTTGTTTCTTCCCTTACACCTCCCAAAAAATGCCCGCACCGATGAGAAGCACTTAGATATGCAACTTGGTTCTGGGAATATCTTTCTTTTGAAAGTTTTAACAATATCTTCATCAAGATCTTGGAAGTTGAATTGCAAGATTGTCACCATAACCGCTGCATGCTTCCATCTTTTACAGAGGGATTTTAAAACCCTCTCGCTGAGTTTCTTGAACTTCTCTGGTGGGATTTTGTCGTATCTGGCCCTGATTTCAGTCCAGATTTTCATGGTAAGCCGGTTGGAGATAGCTTCAGTACTTTCAATGCTGAAGACTGTGCCTGATTTTTTTGAAACCTGGGAAATCAGTCCTTCCACAAAGATTTCCACTGAAAGTCTGCATCTTTCTTTCTTTTCATATGATTCCAGTCTATCAGTAACTGTTACTGCCAACAGGTGTTCTTGGAATACTGAAGTAGTTATGATATTAAATATTGGTTGTTCCATTAAATTCATTGAATCCTCCTCCCCACTCCTCCCCATTTCCAATGATATTAGTGACAATTTATGTAATTTGTCACAAATATCAGTGAAAATCGCATTACCAATGCAGTCAAAATAATTCTGCACTTTTCGGTCTAAATGCAAATCCATCCCCTTGAATTTGTCCAAGAGTAGATCCAACAAACGTTTTTGGTGAGAATGAGGGCACTTTAAAAGTTTACCAAGCTTTGAAAGCACAGCCTGAATTAATGTCTCTAACCATCTTTCAAAGTCTGTTTTTTCAGGTGGCTCACAGTCTACAGAAGATCTGTGATGCTGTATCTTTTTATATGACTCCGTTTGACTTACGTTTGTTAACGGTGGGATGCTGGCTTCATGTTCAACACAGGATTTCTGCTGCTGGGGATCTGGAATTGGATTGTTTTCTGCTTTTGCAGCACTGTGTTGGTCAGCATTTTGACAGCTTTCTTCTGTGTTAGCTGTTTCTTGGCTGTTAGCATCTATATTCTGTGCTGTATCAAACTCCTGCTCAGCAGAATCGTCCAAAAATTTCACACGTGACAAAACCGTTTTGCCAGTAGTGGTGTGGACAGAACAGTTTTCATGTACAGGGGAGTTCTGGGAAGACCTCAGTGGTGATACTGCTAGTGACTGTTCACACAGGTCCATTACGTCCTCTACAAAACCTACAAGCCGCTTAGCGGTGAAGCAATCCGGATAGCCTGAGATAAGCTCTCCCCACTGCTTGTTCGAAAAACTACTGAACAAGTTATTCAAGAGGGATACCAAAGCATGTACTGTAGAATTATCCCCATTGGTCTGAACTGTTTCATCATTTGTCATTGTGTTACAGTTCGAGCTTGCCATTTCACTTTTTTGTTTTTTATGTCTAAAATGTTGTTTTGTGTTAAACTCCGTGTTTGAACGTTTAAAGCGCTGCTGTCCCGCTGTGTGAATGCGTTTCAACTGAACAGCCAGGTCTATATATAAGGTCGGTTTAAGGTTTCTTTGTAACGTCACCTGACGTTTCTTTGTAACGTCAGGTGACGTTACAAAGAAACGTCACCAGTCAAAGGACTGGCCCGCCCCGTCATAACGAAAGGGGCGGGACAAACCTGTTGCTTAGCAACTGAAAAAAAGGCACACCGCGCTGAATGCTACATCCGGCCTGCGACGGTACACCGCCTCCGCACCACCGTTTAAACATGAAGTGTGGATGTTAGAAGATCCCAAATATGGTGAGCTACTGGGAAATTACTCACGTTTTTGTTCTTGAGAGTGAGCGATAATAAGCGACATTTTATTGAGAAATTACAGTAGTCTGTCTACAAAAACTACAAAAATGACCTAAATAAGACAGAAGTACACATTCATTTTTATCGTTTTGTCAACAACAGGGCGCATGAGGTTTGTTCAGTATTTGTTGTGTCTACAAGGCTCAGGCGCCCCCATGAAGTGTCTTATTTGTATAGTTGAAAGCATTATAAAGGAACGCAAAACTAAATTACATATAATTATAATTCTTGGCACTTTCTGGTGTGTGTGAGTTAGTGTTTCTCTTTTATGATTTGTGGGTCCAGCATCAAATTCAGAATCCTTCCCATCACACATGAGGTCTTGAATAATCATCTTATTTTAAAGACCTCGTAGTTTGATAGTTTGCTCTCAGACTGTGGGCTTCCTTGTGGTTTTTAGGATATTTAGAAGTAGAAGGGGATCATCCTTCTGTGGAACCAGCTCCCAGTTTGAATGCAGGAGACGGACACTATCTCTACTTTTAAGATTAAGTTTCAAAGTTACCTTTTTGCCAACGCATATAGCTAGGGCTGAATCAGGTGACCATGAATCCTCCCTTAGTTACCCTGGGACTACCCTGCTGGGGGATTCCCACCATGTGTTTATACACCTCTCTGCATTCAATAATTAGTTCTTGTTCATCTCTGGCTCTCGTCCACAGTGTGTCTTTTGTCCCCTTTTTCGTCTCCTCATCCCCAAAGGGTCGCAGCGGGCTGCCCCTCCCTGACCGTGGTTCTGCCAGAGGGTGCTTCCTGTTAAAAGTGAGTTGTTCCTTCCCACTGTATTGAGGTTTTTTCTTTTTAATTGTAGACTTTCTACCTTACAATCTATACCACCTCGAGGAGACTGTTGTTGTGATTCAGCTCTGCATAAATACAATTAAATCGAATTAAGTGGGTTCAGCTGTTTTGTGAAATAAATGTGAGTGACATGGTAAGTAATAGCCTGCATGTAACTCATGGTAAGAAGAGCAATATCGCCCCCTCCTGGTTCAACCTTTTTTTCTTTGCAGTAATCTTTCCAATAATAATACATATGCACTAACCTCATGCTTGCTGTTAACAATAGCCTAAAGACACAAAATCAAGTTTAGTTTTTTCCTTAAGTTTATGTTTTTTTTTATATGGTTGGCATTTATTTTGTTTCTTTTTAATAATTATATTGATTCTATTGATTGTTTGCCAAGCACTGAGGTCTCTGCTTAGACTGTGCTACTGGGATCACTGATTTAAAAATGAGGCAAAAGCACCAAAGTTGTGCTCAAAAATAGTACAGTGAGCTACAAGCTGTTGCTGTAGTAATTCTAACACACTTATTGTTTTTAAATACATACATGTTTAGTTCTTTTAAACCTAATTATATATATATTTTTTGCAAAAGTGTCACCTAAACACCCAAATATACGTAATTCAAAACTTACTTTAATTATTACCCATTTGGCTGGTAACATGGACCCAGTCTGATGGATAGTTACTGAACAGATAGTCTTTTCTTTAAAGGCTGCATTCAGAGCAAATCATTGTAAAAACAAGACAAGTCAATAAAAAACAAGTAATAACTATAATACTAAACTACAATAGAGAGAAAATCCAGTAAATATAATTATATTATGTAAAAAATATACAAATATTTACCTCTAATTTAAAAAGACATTACAAGGGTACTAGTTTCATTTTAATCTAAACATAATCTAAATTGACACTAAATCAGTTTAAATATTACAGCTGAAGGTGATTTTAATAAATGTACTGCTGCTTGACTTTGTTTTACTACTGCAGTATAATTTATCATGTACAAAAGCTCCAAATGTTGTTTCTCTGACTTAATGTTCTGATGACGTTTGTGTTACTTTGCAGGAAATAGTCAGGACCCAGATGAACCTGTGCTGGAATTCAGTGTGGGTGAGTAATATGAGCATTTATGAAGGCTGTCCATGACCTGTAATTAAATTTAGCGTCATTAGTGCCACTCATTGCAAGTGACAGTGCACATGCTTTCAGCATGGAGTCTGCTCTTATGGTAGCAAAATAAATTCAGAAAATCTCCATCAAAAAGCAGCTCAGCAGCAGAAATATATATGGTCAGCTGGTTGTGAGTTAATGAGCATGTGAAATCAGTGTGAACATTTTGAAACAACAACTCTCCAACCTCGTAATTGTAAGACTGCCTGTGCAGCCACAGGAGCCTTCAGAGAGTCTTCCTGCTTGTCTCTTGGGTTGATTTGCTCGTGTTTTCTCACCCAGTCAATGACTGTAAAAGGGCTGGACTAATTGGAGGCAGGTGTAATTGATTGCACTGATATGCTAGTCTACTTATAGCCCACATTACAAACACTGCTGTGTTATTTTGTCTCTCAGTGCAGGTATGTAATGTGACAAAACCTCTAATGATCTGATATGTTTGGGATGGATGGGTTGTGAATTATATAGTGAATTGTCTTATTTTGTCGCTCTGTGCAGGCTTTCTACTTACAGGGTGGTGGGTCTCAGAGGACAATTGCTACCCCTGTTGAAGTGAACAACGTGTGGAGTGCAACTGGCTTTGTGGCATAGCTGGCTCTGGCCTTGGACTGTGTGTTTTTACTTTGTACCTAAATGGGACACTGGACTTTTAACTACTATTCATTGTGTTTATAAATAAAATTTTAGAATTTTATTGACTGTCATCTTTTTGCCCACGGTTGGTCAGACCTAGAATCTGTGTGTGTGTGTGTGTGTGTGTGTAACATCAACAGGGTTTTGCATAAAAGAGTGTGAGCAGGTCAAAAGGTCAATTCATTTATTGTAGTTTTATGGCAGCACCCTCTAGTGGCCTTGAAGCAAACAGTCTCCTAACTAAGCCATGGCATCTCTGGTCTCTCCTACTGTGTGCTCTGCTGGAGGAGCAGCATTGGATCTAGTGATACTGAGTAAGCTGATTAGGACAGGCCTGGAGAAATGTGGTTTGCATGAAGTATCAGGAAAAAAACAACCTTGTATTGTAAAATAATAATACACGAATAATAAATACTTTTCATGACATTCAGATTTCTGGACTCACGAGTTCATAGAACATTAATGTTACGAAACATTGAGAAGTCTTAAAACTACATTGTATACTTATTATTTATTTACTTTAATCAGATTTGACTGGTATTTTTAAACATTAAGTTTTTGTTCCTTCAACTATTGTATTTAAGCTTATGACTCACTCACAGTATGTTTATATAACTGCCTAAAAAACGGTGAGGATGTGGCCGCAGTGGCTGAGAAGCAAGAACTTTGCTTTTTCTTTTTTTTTTTTCTTTTTTTTTTTTTTTAATTGGGAAGCATAAATGAACATACCAGAAAACCCTGCACGAAGGAGCCATATTTGTTTTTTGTGTGTGCATAAGATGAAGCTTTAGTATTATTACACATATGATAAGGATGTTAGCATGCAACACACAAACTCAAGTGGTGTTGCCAAGATAGTTGCTGACTGGCAAGAAACTTCTAGAAGAAATCTGGTGACAGTCCAAAGCACAAATTAGATATTCACTGAGATATTCAACATCTCTTTATCTCAGTCGGTGATCCCCACATGCTTCAAAGAGTCCATCATTGTTCCTGTCCCGAAGAAACCCCACCCTGCTTCTCTCAATGACTATCGCCCTGTAGCCCTCACCTCAGTAGTGATGAAGTGCTTTGAACGCCTGGTCAGAGACTTCATCATTTCTTCACTACCAGACACACTGGACCCACTACAGTTCGCTTACCGTCCAAATCGTTCCACAGACGATGCCATCTCTCATCTCCTCCACACATCACTCACTCACTTGGACACTAGAAGGGGGAATTATGTTAAAATGCTCTTCATAGACTACAGCTCTGCATTTAACACCATAATTCCCTCCACACTCACCACCAAGCTGGAGCATCTGGGACTCAGCTCATCTATGTGTCAGTGGATCTCCAACTTCCTAACTGGCAGACCACAGGCAGTAAGGATGGGCGGACATGTCTCAGCCTCCACCACTCTCAGCACTGGAGCCCCCCAGGGGTGTGTTCTGAGCCCCCTGCTGTACTCTTTGTACACATATGACTGTGTGGCCACTACCAGCTCCACCACCATCATCAAGTTTGCTGACGACACCGTCGTGGTGGGCCTGATCTCTGATAACAACGAGACGGCCTACCTGAAGGAGATTAGGAATCTGGAGAACTGGTGCCAGAGGAACAACCTCCTTCTAAACGTCAGTAAGACAAAGGAGCTGATAGTGGACTTCAGCACTAAGCAGGAGAGGAACTACCAGACCCCCGTCATCAACGAGTGCCCAGTGGAGAGAGTGGACAGCTTCAAATACCTCGGAGTTCACATCACGCAGGACCTGTCATGGTCCTGTCACATCAACACCGTGGTGAAAAAGGCCCGACAGCATCTCTACCACCTCAGACGCTTGAGAGACTTCCAACTGCCCTCCAAGGTTCTCAGGAACTTTTACTCGTGCACCATAGAGAGCATCCTGGCGGGAAACATCTTAACCTGGTTCGGGAACAGCACCATGCAGGACAGACGAGCTCTACAGAGGGTTGTGCGGTCAGCTGAGCGCACCATCCGCTCCGAGCTCCCTGACCTGCACTCAATCTACAGCAGGCGGTGCTGGACCAAGGCCAGGAAGATGGTGAAGGACCTCAGCCATCCCAACAACAGACTGTTCTCTCTGTTGAGGTCAGGAAAGCGATTCCGCTCCCTGAAGACCAACACAGAGAGACTGAGGAGGAGCTTCTTCCCGCAGGCGATACGGTCTCTCAATCACACCACCACACAGTACTGACCCACACATGTGGTTCTTACACACACACTGGACTTTCTGGACTTTGGTTTTGCACAACACTGGTCACTATATTCTTCATTTCCGGTTAATACTTGTACAGCTGCTGTTATTGTGTATATATTTATTTATATTTATATTTCTTCATACATTCTTATATAGTTCTATATTGTGTATTGTGTATTTTGTTGTACAGTTATTTTATTTTCAACTTTAATTTATATAAACTCAACAAAAATATAAACACAACACCTTTGTTACTGCTCCCATTCCCCATGGGATGGACGTAGAGACCTAAAATTCAGTCCAGATACACAATATAACCATCCCTCCCAAACAGTGGTCACAAATCAGTCCAAATGTGTGGTAGTGGGCACATCTGCTATATTGAGATAATCCACCCCACCTCGCAGGTGTGCCACATCAGGATGCTGATCTGACATCATGAGTAGTGCACAGGTGTACCTCAGACTGCCCACAACAAAAGGCCACCCTGGAATGTGCAGTTTTGTCTCACAGCAAAATGCCACAGATGCCACAAGCAATGAGGGAGCGTGCAATTGGCATGCTGACAGCAGGAATGTCAACCAGATCTGTCGCCCGTGCATTGAATGTTCATTTCTCAACCATAAGCCGTCTCCACAGGCGTTTCAGAGAATATGGCAGCACATCCAACCGGCCTCACAACCGCAGACCTCGTGTAACCATGATTCATCTGTGAAGCGCACACCTCTCCAACGTGCCAGACGCCATCGAATGTGAGCATTTGCCCACACAAGTCTGCTACGGCGACGAGCTGGAGTCAGGTCAAGACCCCGATGAGGACGACGGGCATGCAGTTGAGCGTCCCTGAGACGGTTTCTGACAGTTTGTGCAGAAATTGTTTGGTTGTGCAAACCAATTGTTCCAGCAGCTGTCTGGGTGGCTGGTCTCAGACGATCTTCGAGGTGAACCTGCTGGATGTGGAGGTCCTGGGCTGGTGTGGTTACACGAGGTCTGCGGTTGTGAGGCCGGTTGGATGTGCTGCCATATTCTCTGAAACGCCTGTGGAGACGGCTTATGGTTGAGAAATGAACATTCAATGCACGGGCGACAGATCTGGTTGACATTCCTGCTGTCAGCATGCCAATTGCACGCTCCCTCATTGCTTGTGGCATCTGTGGCATTTTGCTGTGAGACAAAACTGCACATTCCAGGGTGGCCTTTTGTTGTGGGCAGTCTGAGGTACACCTGTGCACTACTCATGATGTCAGATCAGCATCCTGATGTGGCACACCTGCGAGGTGGGATGGATTATCTCAATATAGCAGATGTGCCCACTACCACACATTTGGACTGATTTGTGACCACTGTTTGGGAGGGATGGTTATATTGTGTATCTGGAATGAATTTTAGGTCTCTACGTCCATCCCATGGGGAATAGGAGCAAAAACAAAAGTGTTGCGTTTATATTTTTGTTCAGTGTATGAAGACGTGGATTCTCCTTTTCACATGTTAGCATGTTGTTTGGCCAGCTGTGGCTTACATTACCACAGCTGTGATAAAATTATCAGGAGTACTTCTATGTCTATGAGGGGAAAGCTTTCCTTGTTTACATATAATATAATAATGATACAGATAATGAAAGTCAGACAAAGTGGATCATGTCTTTTACAAAGTGCATAAATAAATCAAGCAGATTTTTTTTCGGTTGTGGTTTCTGAGTTGTGAAATGTCTGCAGCTCCGGAGTGGACTGTATTTGATTTGTCACATTGAAAGAGGGCCAGAAAATTACATAATCAGTGAAGCCAAACACATGTCTCTTTCCTAATATGGGCAATGTCTTTAGTAAAACTCAGCTGTAAGCATGTCTCCAGGCTCTGAATTGAAGGATTTTAGCACACAATGTTATGTGTTTTCAAACTCACAAAATCATATTTTACGTTCTTGAAGCAATAACCACGTGAAACTGAAGTTTAAATACTTTTCTTCCCTACATCCTGTGTGCAAGAGTCAATTATAGCATCATTTGGAGAGTTATATTTCATTTAGCATGTTATCGCATATCTGAAGGGGACCTAAAATAAAGCACAGTTCAGTCAGAGGGTCTCTTATTGATTGAAATCAACTTTTCCTGCTTTTAGGAGATAACTGAAAGTATACATGAAAGTGCCTTATCTTTTATAACCACAGGTTTTTTTTTATAATGGGTGTTTGTGTAAACTGTGTGTCACAGAAATAAAAGGCTGCTGTGGCGTGATGGTTCTTCGTAGTGGTCTGACACCGAGGGCAGAGGGGCTGCTCTGAGATCCTTCCCTTGCTAGCATGTGAAAAACCGGTTGAGCTGTTCGTCTTGTTTCATTAACGGGAATAAGTCTCTAAAGCAGCGGGGCCTGTGGAAGCGCAGACCCAACACTTTCCAGTAGCATAAGATTTTTTGCCAAGAAGTGCGACAGCAAAGAACTGATTGTCCAAATATAAGTTTCCTTACTTTTTCTATGAAGTTTATATGTTTGTAAAAATAAAGTAAACCATCTGCTCTAAACAGGTTTACATAGACTCAAGATTCCTTTTATCATTTTCTTGAAAATGTGTTTTTGGGGTGTTTTGCAAAACTAACTTTCCTCAGTCACACGCTTTTTTCCTTCAGTTAAAAAACTTGTAGATCTGGCATATTGATCGATCACAGGTTTGATAGCTTATCTCTGGACAGTCAGCTTAAAGAAGAATTTGCAAAGTTCATTGTATTTATTTAAGATCATTTTTGACAGCCACAGCTGTGACACATCAATGATTTTTATAAGATATTTATCACAGACTGACAGAACTACGAGAAACACCTTTTAGTTATCGTCCTTTTTAGTCGTCTGAAAAGTTCATATAAAAGCAGAGGTTTCTCTGTTTTAAAGACACAGAACATTTTTAAGACACAATCACACAAGTAGATATTTCAAGAAGACAGTGTAAACAAACATTTAGGGGCTGTGGTTTCACGTGTTGCTCCACCTATCATGCGTTAGAGTCACCTTCCAGTAAGTTTCCAGGTCACTTACCCAGTATATGTACTCAGACTGGAACCAGTATGTTTGAGATTCATACAACCAGAAAACTGTCTCCTCTGTTTATTGTGTGAATTCACACTATTGAGATCCTGTTTCTCTTTAAACTTTATTCTACCTTATTCTAGTTGCTCCGACCTTTGCTGGTTAACTACTCCCTCCGTTTTCAGCTGATTTCCACCATTTAAACTTGAATCTGTTCTGCTCCCTGTGCTAATGCCAGCTGTATCTTTTGGTGGTCATACCTTTCATACTTTTTGAGATATTACAGTTTTTGCCCGTTGCTTGAACACTACAAACCCATGCTTAGACTAAAGTAACACAACTTGAAGCTTTTGTTACCATACCTCAAACACATGTACCCCTACCTTAAACAAAAGCGCTGCTTTGCACCCTAGTTGCAATTATGCAACACACTTACTCCTTTATGCAACACACATGGTCCTGCATGCTACACTCTATTTCATACATAAGACACTTTGTTCACAAAATGAAATTTCAGGGTGCCATTTGGAAAACACATGTACCCAAAATACAAAACACATCGGGTAATTGCAACCACTCAAATACACACCTGAAGGCACTTACTTGTAAAACTGAACACCAATTAGCCAACTACAAAAAGCCCTCAGTTTAGCCAATTCAAGAACTTTGCAAGCATGGATGGAGGGAGAGCAAGAGGAGGAGGAGGAGGAGGATGATGATGATGATGAGGAGGAGGAGGAGGAGGAGGAGGAGGAGGAGGAGGAGGTCGAGGTCGAAGTCGAAGAGGCCATGCACGGACCCATATTTCTGATGATATAAGAGCAACTTTGGTGGACCATGTCATCAACCATGGCCTGACTATGAGGGAAGCTGGGCAGAGAGTCCACCCACATCTAAGCTGCTTCACAGTGGCATCTATAATAAGAACATTCCGACTAGAAAACAGGTCTGTCTTCACCTCTCTACCTTCTACTCCACTCAGATGGTTTTTATAGCACTGTTCTACAGTATATACCATTACCATATCAAGTGTACAGGGTATTGCAGGGTGCTAAGGCTCCTTTTGCAGCCAAAGTGGTAGTTTCTGTGAAACATAGCATGATTACTTATATTGAAGTACAGTGGATGACACAGTACATACAGTAAAGTACTGTAAGAAAAATAAGCAAAGCGATGACAATATGTGGTTGTATTTCTCTAGACTGACTCGAAGACCTTCTGGGGGAGGACGCCAACGCCTGTTCACACAACAGCAGGAACTTGCCATTGTGGACCTAGTGAGGGCAGACAATGCCATCCGTCTCCACCAGCTACGAAAGCAAATACTTGCAGACAGGCAAGTGTTCAACAGCATAAACCATGTGAGCATCACCACCATCAGACGCATCTTGGGAAAACACAGCATCACCATGAAGCAGCTCTACAGAGTCCCATTTGAGAGGAACAGTGACAGGGTCAAAGGACTTTGAGCTGAATATGTACGGGTAAGTGTAACTGTCCTTTACATGTACAATACAGTATTGGTGAAATCCAGTAGCAGCTGAATATGTACCATATCAGTACCACATGGATCCATTCTGAGAGCTACACAGGTACCTGTGTGATGGGGTTCTGTATGTGTAGCACTGTAGTACAGTAATATGTTCTCTTGGCCATGGATGGAGTTGCACAGCCTCATGAATTCATTTTCATTGATGAAGCTGGATTCGACCTGTGCAAAACAAGACGACGGGGTCGTAATGTCATTGGTCAAAGGCAATTGTGCACGTCCCAGGGCAGCGCAGGGGAAATGTCACATTGTGTGCCGCCATAAGCCTTCGAGGGCTTCTGCATCATCATGCAAAACTAGGTCCATACAACAGCCAACATATACTCACATTTCTAGATGCTCTCCATAACATAGTTGTACAGAACAGACCAGATCAGCCCAGGTTTGTTTCCATCAGGCTGCTCTGGTCCAGGCCTGGTTCTCCAACCACAACCAACTTGAAGTGGTATACTTGCCCCTTACTCACCATTTTTAAACCCTATACAGGAATTTTTTTCGGCTTGGAGATGGCGTGTATATGACCGCCAACCACATGCCCGCATGCCTCTTCTGCAGGCAATGGAACAGGCCTGCGGCGACATTCAGGTGACAGCAATCCATGGATGGTTTCGACATGCAAGAGGATATTTTCCCCGGTGCCTAGCGGGAGAAGACATTGCTTGCGATGTCGATGAGGTCCTGTGGCCAGACCCCAACAGACGGCGGGATCCATGAGCCCACGTATGCACAATTGTCATGATTTTTTGTGTTTACAGTATGGTGTTTTTTCTATTACTGTATTATGGTGTTTTTTGGGGTTTTTTTGCTTTCTCTGAATTCATGGTAAATGGCCTGCATTTGTATAGCGCTTTACTCAGTCCCTAAAGACCCCAAAGTGCTTTACACTACATTCAGTCATTCACCCATTCTCATGGTACTGCAATGTACAATACTGAGTAGGCCTATTTGTTGTTTTGGTTGTTTGAAAATGTGTCTCCTGAAAATATGCCTTCTGAATAAACAATGAAAGACTGCAGTGTTTTATATAAAGTAGACTAGTGTGCTCCCCCTGATCTGTAAGTGTTTGCATATGATGCAAGTATGTGTCATTTTGTCAACAGTTACATTTTGACAAAGGAATGTTAGGTTTTGACAGCAGAGTTTAGGTTTTGAGAGTTTCAATTTGGCACAGATGTGAATGGTATATTTCCCAGTGTTGTGTTGTGTGTACCCAGAGGTTGCCCTTTGTTACAAATTAAAGTCTACAAATCAATGACATCACACTGGCCTATGTTTATTCAGTCTATGATTACATGTCAGTGAGATCTTGGAGCTGCCAGCATGCAAAGCTGCAGCTTTAGAATTTAGGCTCTAATCCTTTTTTCCACCATTTTTTTTATTTTTCTTCTTCCTTTGTTTCTCAGACATGTATGTTTTTTTTTTGTTTTTTTTTGTTTTGTTTTTTTTCTCCCATCATTTCCTCTTATTGTCCCTTTACATACTCTTTGCCTCGCTCCAGTCTACTGCCAGAGTTTCAGTATTTTATTCACTTAATAGCAGGACAGAATACCACGTGACTGTGGCCTTGTGTTATACCCTCTCTGCTGCAGTGATGCTGCAGACAAACACAAACATCGTGATCAGACATTTAAGAAAAGCCTCTTACAGATGAAGGTCTGTGTCTCTTGACCTAAACACATAATCAAGTTAAATCTAATTTATGTTCATCAGTGCCCCTCACACTGTAACTTAAAGTAATACATTTGTTACTGGTTAATTACAGAAGCACGTTTGTGAGCATAAAGATGTAAGCCTTGGACCATCGGGATGAAATGTGGTTGGGAAACTTAACAAGCATTGATAAAGCTTCATCAGTAGTTCGAACAATGCCTCAAAACCTTCGCTCACCACAGGTGGTTAGCAGACTGTGGTTGTACCATGCAGCCTAATAACATGCAGTAAATTGCAGGTTAAAGCAGTCTGCTTACACATTGTTAAACGAGGGAAGGGAACTAATGTGGCTGTCACATGACCCTTTTGTCCCATTTCATCCCAGCATTTGATTAAATTGCTGCTCACTACTTAAAACTGATCACATAAAACTATTTTTCTTCATCTTTTAATGATTACCAAAGTCTGTGAATCCCCAAATTGTTCAGTTGTTCTTTTTGCTCCCTATGAGGTCACTTTTACCATGTGACAAAAACAACACCCCACTGTACACACTTGAGCCACCAGCAACTTTATAAATCCCCAATAAAAAGCTGACAGGTTGCAATGATGTTCCAAATAACTTATTAAGAAAACAACTAAATACACAGAAAATATTATGAAAACTGGTTTATTTTATATCTCCTAGTTTGAAGTGAAGCAATAAAAACATGTATAAAACATCACAAACTGTAATATTATACAAATGCTTACGTCCTGCTGATGCAATGGAGACATCTTCCAGTGACAGTCTTCATCCGTGTGAGTGTGAGGAGGCTCCTAAACCCACCGACACAGAAGTGCATGTTCACAACTCCCTCTGTGCAGGTGGGGTCAGGGCCCTCCTCACCCTGGGTGAAGAGGGGTGGTGCTGTGGCCAGTCAGGTATGAAGTGCTGAGAGTGGATCTTTGGTCCTCTGTGCAGCTCTGTCCACTCTCAGCTGCCCTGCAAAGCAATAACACGAGAAAGATGTCATTTTAACACAAAACAGCATTTCCATTGTTGGTAGCTGCAGCATGTTGTTAAAATGCAATTTTAAACTCAACATATACACACAATAACTATAACTAAACTTAAACCTACAGTACTGTAGGACGATGATTTACACCAGCTATTGGAAGGATTTAGTCTTCAAGACAGTTTGTAGCCAATGTGAGGTGATAACTTACATAGCTGGAACACAGCACCACTCTCCAGTTTGTCATTTGGTCATCCATCCTTCTCATCGGGTTGGGGTAAGGCTGTCTTCTGGGTGGAGTATCTCTCTGTGTTAGCTCCGTCCTGGGCGTTGAGTGTCTGAAGTGCTGAATGCTGGGAGAGGACAAGTGTAAAGCACCTGAAGACAAAAAGACAAAGAGAAAAGCATGAATTCACAGATCACAGAGTTGTTCACTTTACTTTTCTTCTGTTATGTGTTTTTACCTTACCTCTGATCCCTGAGCCACAGGCTATACCTTATGTAAAAACAAGAGACTACAGTCAGTTCACGACATCATTTTAAACCTTTTCTACTTATTTGTGTTGACATTAAGTACGGACTTACCTTTGTCCTGCATGGTGAGCTAGAGCTTGAGAAAAACAATGTTAGTCATTTACAAACACTGCAAAGGCCAACTTAAACATTTAAAGCTTAAAAACAAGTTCTAACATAATCTAGTCAGAGTCGCTGTCATCAAGTGAAAGGTTAAAAGGCCTTTCCCAGAAGCGTCTGACACCAACAGAACCCGAGGATGTTGAAGGGCCATAAAACGTGTCATCACTTACCTTGCACCTCTTTGCACTTACCTCATCAGTGCAGGTGTCGTCTCCGCTTCTCTTTGCTGAGGAGGTGAGAGCTGAGGTTGAAGGAGAAGCTGAGAGAGTAGCGGAAGAAGGAGCAGGAGAGGAAGGAGCTGAGGGAGCAGGGGAGGAAGCAGCTAAGGGAGCAGGAGAGGAAGCAGCTGAGGGAGGAGCAGAGGAAGCAGGAGAAGCTAAAGGATCACCAACCGGGAAGAGTGGGGCGTTGGCCTGGCCGAAAGGCGGCATGGCGAACGGGGCAGCACCTGGAGCAATAGGATGTTGCCAATCGTGCCAAAACGGCTCTGGAGGGAGCTCCTGGATGAGAGGGGAATCAGCTCTCTCATCCATGGTGTCATACCCCGAGTCGTCACTAGGCCAATCGGCCCACTCTTCTGAGTTGTTCCAGTCAGAGGAATTGTCAGTGTCTTCACTCACCTCTTCGACGTCCTCAGGTATGTAGGGAGGGTACTCACCTTCCTCTTCACTGTCATCAGGATCCTGTGCTTCAGGAGAAGAGGGTGAGGATGGGAGAGGGATATACTCACCATACTCACCTTCACTGACACGCTCGGTATCAGAGTCATCCAGGATCCTGATGACCTCTGGAAGGCCTTCTTCTGCAGGACGCTCAACCACGTAGTCGAGACGACCTGTGAGGAAACAAGTTTAAAATAACATTAAGAATGTAATAAACATCAAGTGCTAAAGGAACAGAGCTACATCTGTTAGTTTGAGCAGACGATGAGAGAAAAGCATTTTAGGCTACATTTATGTCAGACTGAATGACACTTCTACTTGTTCATGCAAGCAAAAAACAGCTAAGTCAACTAAGTTCACATCATTAACTGCTATATAATAAGATATAGTAGTGGCATAACATAAGGATACCATTATTACTACTGTACTATGATTACTGTTTTCATATTCTTTTTTATATTCATTTATTTTTGTTATTTTTTATTATCATGTTTTGTAGCAGGGGAAAAGTTATAGTTTATTTCAATAAAGCCTTTGATCCAAGAAGAACAGGATGTTAGGAGGGGACCGGGATCTGGTGTGTTTACACCTGTGTGTTCTGACGTCATGACATGCTGAAGATGCTGTTACCACAGAGACTGATTTTGGGGCATTTTACAAATTTTAGTCCGTTAAGCTATTTTTAACCAAATCATTAAAAAAGTGTCAAATTTGAAGCCTTCAAATCAAAGTAACACCTTTTTTTTCAAATTCATACACCAGTCGTTAATAATTTCTACACCTCTCCCGGAAAATTTAAAGCATACAAACAATTTACGGGGAAAAATCTTGGAATAAGCATATTTTGATAACATTAAAACTTGATATTCACACTGGAACTTATTAAATTATTACAGTCATTTAGTAGCTCTTAAAATAACTGAAGAAATGTTAAAAGTACCTGCAGCGAAGTCCAGGGGGCTGTCGAGTCCACGACGAGCCATCTTCAGGCTTTGCTGTATGAAAAACAAGTACAAACAATCCAAAGATGAAGTACTTGTTGTGGCGAGCAAGTGTCTGTGTCAGAATCAAAGGGACTGCTTTGGAGTGGTTTAAATCTTACCTGTCCAACCAAAGTTTTTCTGTTAGATTGGGGGAAACATCGTCCTCAGAAGCCTCACTTTCTTGTGGGGTCCTCAAGGAGTCCAATCTTGGTCCAGTTCTCTTTTCTATTTATATGCTCCCCATGGGTTCAATTTTTTGAAAAACATGGGATCTCATTCCATTGCTATGCAGACAACTCACAGATTTACCTGCCACTGAAACGTGAATCTGTGAGTCGTCTGAAGGGTTTGCTAGATTGTTTGGAGGATGTTGAGGATGGCATGGATGGCTTTTAACTTCCTTAACCTAAATGAACAGAAAACAGAGGTGATTGTGTTTGGTCCCTGTGACCGCTGTGACTTTGGCCCTTTAGGAATTCATAATAATAATAATAAAAACCTTTGCAAGGAACCTAGGAGTGTTTTTTTGACTCTAATCTAATGTTTGATAAACAGATTAATGCTGCCTTTGCTGTAACTGCTCCTAAGCTCCCTTCACGTCAGGACTTCCCCAACATTGGACACTTTTAACTGACCATTCATCCTCCTCTTTCTCTCATTTTTTACATTCATCAGGTCCTCAGAGTACTCGTTCCATCTTCCCAACACACTCTTTTCACTGTTTAGCACATTTCCATCTTTATCCATCTTACTCCACAAATAGTCTTTTCCTTCGGGGCCGACAAACTGACAACTTTCAACATAATCCATTTGATTTCCAGCTTCAAACTCGTGATAATGACGGACACTCTCTTCACCCTGAAACAGCATTCATGAAATCTTCCTTCAAGATTACAACTACTTGATTTACAGTGGAGTGAAAAAGTCTTTGGCTTCTTCCTTATTTCCTTTTTTTGTATGTTTTTCACATGTGAAAGTTTCAGATCAATAAACAAATTTAAATATGAGGCTATTTAAAAAAAACAAACATCAATCATCCAAACAATTTATTCAAAAAATGGAATTTTGAAACAAGTGAGCTGTAAATACAAAATTGCAGTTGCACTAAAACACATTTTTGCATTGTCCAACTTTCTTATCTCTCGTCTGCTCTCACAGTGAGTCACACACATTTGTATTTACAGAGCACACTTTGACAAGTAGTCTAAACTCTGGGTGAAGTGTGTGATCACACCGAGTCCCAGCTGGTTTGAGGAGCAGACTGAGTCTCTGCAGGGTTTAAACTCAGTCCCTGGAAAACAGACACAGTCCAGTTATATCTGGATGAAAACTGTCTCTGTGAAGGCAGTTTTGTTTTTGTTAACACTCCCTCAGAGAGGGACAGCTGGTTCATGTTTATTTAATCCCATTATCCAAAGACACTTCTACATCATCATCCACAGTTATGGGTCAATGACAATATCAAATAACAAGATCAGAATAACAACCTTAGGATTATTGAGATTTGTACTTACTGTGGTTTCATCCATCTGAGTTTTGTTCCCTAAAATGAGAGAAGAAAGTCAATTTCAGTTTTGTTTTAAAATTCAAAATCATTCAATCTTAAATGTACCTTTATGTCTTGTCCTTATATTGACTGTTGCAGCAGTTATTAAAAGCGCTGCTAATCCCACAGAGACAACAATGAACCTCAAAGAAACAAAAAATCTGTCAAACACAAAAAATGTGATTATTAAAATTATTTGGTTGCAGTTTTCTGTTCCGTGTAAATTCCTTTCTTTTAAAAATGTAACAGCATTTTATTAATAAATGTGCAAATTTCTGTGATATGATTTGTATTTAAAAGTATTTATATACAAAGTTAAAGTGAGTTTTCATTTGCATATCATTTCAAAAGCTCAAATAAATTTAAAATAAACAGATATTTATGCAACCAGCTTAATCTTCAGTCCTGCTTTTGAAGGACTCTTCATTGTTGGGGTTGTTTCTGATTTTGTGCTTATTTCAGTTTTTCTGGCTGGATTCTTTGTTGTTTTTGTGTCACCTGAATAAATGAAAAAGTAAAAGCACAAAAGTTTTTCATGTTTCTCATCTGATGTAAACATGAGAAACAATATTCTACTTTCACACTTGAAATATTTAAGTAAATGTTTGATGTGATTTTACTTATATTACAGTTTTTGCCCACTGCTTGAACACATTTTGCAAAACCCCGCTCGCTGTGCCAAAACTGTACACACAAGTACACATGACACAACACTGGGAAATATACCATTCACATCTGCACCAAATTGAAACTCTACTCCCAAAACCTAAACTCTGCTGTCAAAACCTAACATTCCTTTGTCAAAATGTAACTCTGTTGACAAAATGACACATACCTGCACCATATGCAAACACTCACAGATCAGGGGGAACACACTAGTCTGCTGTACATAAAACACTGCAGTCCTTGATTCCCATTGTTTATTCAGAAGGCACATTTACAGGAGACACATTTCCAAACAACCATAAACGCAAATAGACCTACTCAATACTGTACATTGCAGTACCATGAATACAGGTACAGCAAATAAAACAACAACAACACAATAGTACTGCAATAGAAAAAACACTATACTGTAAACACAAAAAACCATGACAATTGTGCATAAGTGGGCTCATGGATCCCGCCGTCTGTTGGGGTCTGGCCACAGGACCTCATCAACATCGCAAGCAATGTCCTCTCCCGCTAGGCACCGGGGTAAATATCCTCTTGCTCTCCCTCCATCCATGCTTGCAAAGTTCTTGGAATGGCTACGCTGAGGGCTTTTTGTAGTTGGCTAATTGGTGTTCGGTTTTGCAAGTAGGTGCCTTCAGGTGTGTATTTGAGTGGTTGCAATTACCCGATGTGTTTTGTATTTTGGATACATGTGTTTTCCGAATGGCACCCTGAGATTTCATTTTGTGAGCGAAGTGTCTTATGTATGAAATAGAGTGTAGCATGCAGGACCATGTGTGTTGCATGAGGGAGTAGGTGTGTTGCATAATTGGTACTGGGGTGCAAAGCAGCGCTTTTGTTTAAGGTAGGGGTACATGTGTTTGAGGTATGGTAACAACAGCTTCACGTTGTGTTACTTTAGTCTAAGCATGGGTTTATAGTGTTCAAGCAACGGGCAAAAACTGTATTGTCTGTTTGTCTCTGTTTGTCTCTGTTTCCCCTGCGAAAGACTGGCGACCTCTCTGGGTTGTACCCCTCCTCTCGCCCTATGATAGCTGGGATAGGCTCCAGCTCCTCTGTGACCCTGGTAAAGATAAGCGGAAGATAATAAATATATGGAGTATGTTGATGTGGTGGAGGAGGTACAAGTATCTGGGCATCCACATCTGGCCATTTTCTCTAACAGGCTGATTCAGTTCCACTGTCACAAAGACTGAAACAAAAAGCATTTCATACCCCACATGTGATCACCTTCTATTATAAGCTACAACAACAATAATAATAATCATCATCATCATCATCATCATCATCTCATCATTGTTGTCCATGTATCTTCTCGTCTTCACTGCGTAGGCAGATCCTGAAGTTTCCTACGCTACCATCAGCTACACCAAAACCACGAATACAGTTTTTTTAATTGGTTTGGCGCAGTTTTCACAAGCAACTGGTACATTTTCAAAACTCTTAGTACTTATATCACAACAGATCATCAAAAGTGCACCTTTTTCAAACATTTCAGCATATTTTCAATTGTGTTAGTACAATACACATAATGACAAAATATCATTTTCACTACACAAAATAAGTGTTTCATCTAAATAAATGTTTCGTTCACAGTTACTGCCTTTCATAATGTTGTCACTATAAAATTTTTGATTTGCATCTCTTATCATTCAGTTTACAGTTTTTTCTGAATGCTTAAACCCTAACTGTGATTCCTGTAGCACAATCTCTAAAACTATTCAGACTTATAGCAAAACCACTCACTGAGTGTGCAAAACTAAAAGCACAAAAACTGCTTTGCACTCAGTTTGCAATTTTGTAACACACACTTTGCAAAACTGTAGGCACAATTCACTGCACAACACTCAATTACCAAATTTCCAACACACTCCTAGCAAAGTATACACATGTATGGCTATCATTAACACTAATTTGCCAACTGTCTGGCACACTTTCACATGTCAAAACTTTCTTAGATAATTAGTTCACTTTGCAATCAGCCTAAGCACTATAATACAGGTAAGCTGTGTGTGCGGAGTACAATGGAGGGAGCAGAAAGAGTGAGAAGTAGAGGAGGCCGAGGAAGAGGACGTGGAGGTGAAGAAGTAGGATGAAGAGGACGACAAGGACAAGGAGGAGCAAGAGGAAGACGAGGAGGGGGGAGAGGAAGATGAGGGGGGGGGAGAGGAAGGGTAGGAAGAGTAAGAAATAGAATTGTAGAGCTACAATAGTGGACCATGTAATCAACCGTGGAATGACCCTGAGGGTAGCTGGCCAACGGGTCCAGCCTAACTCGAGCCGCTACACTGTAGCAAGCACCATAAGGACATCTTGAAATGAGAATCGGTTAGTACAGTCACTTCGCACAAAGATTTGTAGCACTGCCATATGCCAATGAGAAACACACCAATACCATTGATGTAAAAATACTGAAATTGTTACTTTACAGAATTGCTAGATGACCAGATGCTGGGGGCAGAGGAAGCATGTTCACTGCAGACCAAGTAACCCATATAGTCATTATGGCGATTGCAAATAATCCTATACTTGGAAATGAACACTTGTGTTTGTTTTGATGTGTTTGAATAAACACCAGTACTTGAAGTTTGGATCCCTCTATGCTTATGGATCTATGACAGAAGTATGAGCTCAAACTGACATAGCCTACCTTGTGCACAGAGAAAGCAAAAGCCAGATGTGTTTTGTATTCATACCATCAGTGTGCAGTTGGCGCATTGTGTGCTTAGTAGATGATGGCTTGTGTGTACTGTTTGATACGGAAACACCATTTTTACGAAGGTGTGAAGAGTTAATCTGGCTGTGTTTGCTTTTGCAAGAGAACTACAATGTTTTGATGATTGGGTGACAGGTTTTCTTATTTGTGAGTTTTGCAAAGTTAGCCAATAGTTACAATAAATGTGCTTAAGCAATCAGAAAAAACTGTAAATGAAATCAACCACAAAGAGAAACATCCTTTTTCATTATTTATTTCTCCACATGACACAGAAGTCGTTCAACACTTTACAAACATCCGTTTGGATTTTGATTTTAAAAAAAAAGTTTATGTCAACAGTGTAAGAAATTACTGATAGTTACAGAGATTACCCCAAAACCATCAAAGACTGTGCTCTGAGGATATTTGTGCGTTTCCACTTGCAGTTAATGCAACACATTTGAAGAAAGGGAAACAACCATTTCATACAACCAAGGATGTCACGACTCTGAAACAGACTGAAATCATGATACAAACATGTGCAGTAAGCCGTATCGTACCATTATACTCATGTAGAGCTGGAATGATGAAGGTTTTCCGGTAACCTAGAAATATATTAGACACTTAGTTTTGCTTTTGCTCATTTTAAAACAAAATATCAATCGGATTGTTTGGTGTAGTAAAAATATTTTTTTCTCTGTATTTTGTTAGAAATTTTCTTTTGAAAAACCTCGAGGCGTAAACCACCATTGCTGGTTTTCAGAGGACTGTGCCAACCCAAACAAACATCTGATGAAGCTGGTCCAGTAAATTGGTCTAAACGTAAAAATGCATTCAGGATTTATCTTCTTTGACATCCTCATTGGTCCCTTTAAACATCATTAATCAGATGCAGCAGCTGCAAATTATATATATATGTAAAAGAGACATCGATAGCAGCACCCACTTCCTATTTCTTCCCTTTGCTCCTCGATTTGGCTCATCGATGCACAAACACTGATCATCTCTTAACCATTTCAAACAAGACAGATTCTGGTTCTATATGTTAATTATGTTAATGGTTTTAAGACATGTAAAAATAAAGGAATCTTGAAATACAGCAGGAAAGAAAACAAGTAAACATTTGTGTGACTGGAGAAAAAAAAAGTTCTGTGTTACAGCAGCATGTTATAAACTTTAACTCAGTATTAAATCTAGTATTTAAACCTACTTGCACCCCTCGGGGGCAGGAAATGAGAAATGTATAGATTTCAGAAAAGATACATTTTTGTTTCTCTGACAGTTTGTAGGACAAAGAAGCAGCACACTGTCACAATCAGCAGGGCTGATTGTGTGTAGAGTGAAGCGTGGACCCAAATGCAGACGGAAACAAAAGGCAAAATGCAAGGCTAACAATAAACTAAACTGGGTGAGCTAAATTAACTTAAAAACCTACAACAGGAACATGGACTTGACGCGAGGAGACTTGACGCAACTTCTTGGCTTGCAAACAAAGCAGACGATCTGACAATGACACACTGAAAACACAGGACTTAAATACACAGGAGGTGATTAGGGGAAGTGGGAACACATGGAGGAACAGCTGACTGACATGAACCTAATGACAGGACGGGGGAAGTGAAACTAAATACAATGAACAAAGAACACACGACTCCTTCAAAATAAAACAGGAAACACTGAAACTAGACATGACAACACAAGCTTAACAGACCTAACACGTGATGAACGATACAAGAACTCAAACATAGAAACCAAGGAAACAATAATTAATAACTGCCTTTCCTTAACTAAAGCTAAATAGGAATGACACAAACTAATCACATATCTAAAATGAGACAAATACAAAATGAACTCAGAGCGCTGGGTCAGAGACCCAGCCTGTGACACACACTGAGTTATCGGCCCAGTACGGTGGCCAGCAGGGCCATTCGGATGTACATGCCATTCTCCGCCTGACGGAAATATGCCGCCCTCGGGTCTGTGTCCACCTCCACACTGAGAGAGAAATAACAAAGAGAAACAGATCATTAGTCCACTTAATCAACACAATAGCAAATAATGTAAGGTGGGTTTAAAATAAAATTCAGTTCAAATTTAAGTTAGTTAAAAGAAATCGTACTGAAATTAGACATTGTACACAAAACGTTACATTTCTGCAGCCCATTTAAGGGCTCAAGCAACATTTAAACAACACAGCTGGAACTGATATTGTTGTCAGACATTTGACTGAGCGCGTCTCACCTGATTTCATTGACTCTGGGCAGCGGGTGCATCACCACCATCTTCTGTTTGGCTCCAGTCATGATGTGAGGAGTGAGGACGAACTGACCAAAACACTGAGAGAAACAACAGAGTCACAGTTAAAGATCAAAAATACTCCGGGATCATCCAGTCACATGAGACCTGAGCTGATTGGTTCTGTCTGCACCTATGAATGCTTAGCTAAAGGGTTCCACTTCCATATTTCCCCACACGCTTACATCTGTAGAGGGGTGAGGGAACGCCTTCTTTCTCGCATATCTTCTTGTTTTCTTAAGACAATTCTATTTAATAGTTTTGCCTCTAGAAATATTTCATTTGGAAAGAACTTTGTGACGAATAACTGAACAAATCAGCTGCTTTCCACTAAAGATGAACTCCAAATGCAGACAAACCCCAGCTTCACCAGATGGAGTCAGTGGAGTTTGCAGTCCAGAATAGTGGATTAGGGAAAATGTCACCATGAGACCAACTGAACGATATCAAAAACGATTACCGGGCCAGCATGAGGCAGGAAGCACCAGGCCTAACTACAGATGCGCTGTGAGTATATGCAAGTATCTGTGTCACAAAATAAAACCCGTCGGTGAAATGAAACTTACGGCTTTGTACTCCTCCTCAGATGCAAACCTCTCCTTCTGGATCCTCGTCATGTAGAGGACGTCGGTGTCAGGCAGAGCCTCCTCGATGCTGTCAAACTCCTCCTGCAAACAAACATGTTTTTTAAAATTAGCAGTTTTTAGTACATATTTGTGAAAACTCCTCTTTGCTGTGTAACCATGTTTAGTCCTCACCTGTTTGATGCCCTTTGAGGCCACGTAGCTGACGATCTCTGCTGGCATGTGGAGGTTTTTGGGAGCCACGTAACGCAGAGTGATGCGGTACTGGGTCAGCAGTTTGGCGAGGGAATGAACCGTTCGGCCATGTTTCAGATCTCCAACCATCGTTATCTGACAGACGCCACAGTTTTAACATGTTTTCATGTAAAGTTTTATTCTGGCTGAAGATTAAATTAAAAAGGAATCATGTCGCTCACCGTCATGCCGTTGACCGTTCCCAGCTCCTCTCTGATGGTGAAGACGTCCAACAGGGCCTGAGTGGGATGCTCCCCGACACCGTCGCCAGCATTGATCAGCGGCTTACGGCACTGACGGGACGCGCTCTGAGAAGGAGGAGTCACGTGCGTAAGATATTAAAAACTCATCTTCAAACTAAACAAGCATCAAAAAACACACAACAGGGTGCTGCTGCAGTTACTTTTATGACCAATTAGTCTTTATTTTCTGTTATGTAAAGAAAACTTTTAATAAAAAAAAGTATCCATCTAAAATCCACCTCTACAGCTCCAGGTGTTGGGTGACGCAGCACGAGGACGTCAGCGTAGCCACTCATGATCTGGACAGAGTCCGCCAGCGATTCTCCCTTCAGCGAGGAGGAAGTGGCCTCGCTGGAATGGACGACGGAGCCGCCCAAACGCTGCATGGCCGCTGCGAAGGAACTGCTGGTGCGAGTGCTGACCTCATAGAATATGGAGGCCATTACTTTACCCTGAACAGGAAGGCATGAGGAATGAGGGATTACTTTAAGGTACCTCATCATTCTATAACTTTGGTCATGTTTGATACGAACATCCACCATTGTAACAGCACATAACTGAAATTAGTGAATAGTGCAGTAACATGAGGCACGTTTAGGAGATACCTTGAGTATTTCCAGGCTTCGTTCCTTCTGAACCATCAAACGTAAAGTGTGAGCAACATTGAACAGGTGTGAGATCTGAAACAAACGAAGGACACAAAAATAAGCTTTTGTTCAGACCCGAGATCTTGTTTCAAACCTGTCAGCATTCCCAGAGTGTGTTTCATCTTCTTCGGCGTACCTGCTCCTTGCTGAACTGTCTGACAGACAAGATGTGCTGTCCCACCAGTGGGTGAAGCAGAGGAGACATCTGCAGGTGTGACACCTGACCAGGAGGCACCTGTCCTGACCCAGACTGTGGGGACAGCAGCCTGGACAGTGGGGGAGGATGGCTGTACCCGTCAACAGCAGCGGCTGGTGGGAGCATGACCATCTCTGTGGGGATAAGAGTCGCAGTGTATCAATGACTGGAACACAGCAAAGGTGTTTCACTGAGAATCAGCAGGAGAACATCAAACAACTTTAATTAAACTTGTTTTTATACGGCAATGAACAGTTTTGACATACTTGATTAATGGACATACCAGCTGAACATGTGAAATGATATGATAACATCTGCTTCATTTTTTAACCCCTCTTTCAACTTATTGATACCTTTTGCCTAAAGAAGGCTTTAAAAATCCCCTGTTAAGGCCAGTGTGGCGAGAATAAGGCACGGCGGGACCACGGAGTATCATTCGGAGCCATCTTTATTTACATCTCACCACTACACACCCAAACCCCTGAGTCCCCGTGTTTTTAACTAGGCGGGCGTGATTAAGGATGCCGTGCAGGTACGTCCGCCCTCCCTGCACGGCACCGCAGACCACGCCCCACCACAGCCAGGCAGGCTGATAATACACTGGTAGAAACATTGGGAGAAACCCTCGAGGTAAAACAAAAATCTGCTGTTCCAAAGCATTCTGGGAGCTGTAATACCTGGTGGCAGGCCGGGATCAGAGGCACGGTGGATGCGGGGCGGCAGCAGGTAGCGGCTTTCTCCACCAATGCGTCGTGGGCTCGCAGCTCGAGTCCGCACTCCATCGCGGGGTGGAGTTGGACGCCGACGCTCAGGAGTCTGATGGAGCAGAATTAATGTAAACAAAACACATGAAGTAATACCCACATAGAGGAGTTCAAGAAACACTCAAAACAGTTCTAAGTACAGGCTTTAAATGTTTTTGTTTGTAATTAAACTCTGTTAGCTGTACGTTCAAATTCTGTGAACTTTTTAGATGTCATCTACGCTCATAAGAAAGAAGACCGGGGATATAAGCACCGGAAAAGAGCTTCCTCCAAACGGTGCCGTCTAAGACCTCTTTCTTAGAAATAAAGTGAGGAGCTGCTATTCCTCCACATTTCAAAAGGAACAAGTTGATATCTGCTGTTTGCCTCCTACCAGACATTTCAGGCATGGAAGAAACACCAACTTTAATCACTGATCTGAACCTCTCGATTTTGCTTGCTGTGTCTTTTACAGCATTTTAAACTAATTACATCTAAGAAGTTCTTTTATTCAATTTGTTGAATGAAATTCTAGTGTTTTCTTTCAGTTACGTTTACTTAGCATCAACTAGCCGATATCTGCTGCTGTGTGCACGTTCTTCATGGCTATGGCTGCTAAAGAAGTGTGTTAGTGTTGGCAGATAACTTCACTCTCTTCTTAAATCTGGTCAATTTTGGCTCCAAAAATAATCATGGCGGTGGCCAAAACACCAATGTGATGTAATATTATTGTAGAGTCTTTATCTTACAACAGAAAGCATGGAAGGCAGCTGCATTATTACCGCATTCACTTTTATTACCATTGGAGTTTCTTTGACAGGTTCTGGAGGATGGGTGGAAGAAGTGGGCCAAGTCTTCACATCCTCACCGTAACCTGGAGGCACGAGCACCTGAAGGAGACAGGACACGTACTTTATTAGATCAACTACATTTATTCTCTTTGTTTTCTTGTTCAAAAGCAAAACGCACGAATGCTGACCTGGCCGTCGATGTAGGCCACCTCTCCTCGCAGGACCACGCGGCGGACTTTACCTTTCACCTTCATACCTTCGAAAGGAGTCCACTTAGACTTAGTGAACTGCATGGCCTGAGGAATAACCCACTCCTGCTCCAGGTCCACCTGAAAGACACGTAATTGATAAATAATTAGGAACATATTTCATCAGAGTACGGATAGGCTGCTAATTACTGCATCAAAATAATGTCTCCTTAAAATGAATTCCCTTTAATTGTGTTTGTCTGTTTACCTCCACGTAGGTGTTTTCCTGAACGGGCAGGTTGAAGATCCTGCGTGGATTGTCATAAAGACGTCTGGTAATATCATCCAGAGTCAGACGTCCATCACTGACGGAGGTGAGCAGCAGAGGCAGCATTGTTTCCAGACCGGGGTAACCAGGAGGAGGACGCTCACTGTTCTTCTCGTCTACAGAGTGAGGAGCTAGCAAAACAAAACAAAAACCGTACAGTTCAGGAAGGTCGAAGACAAGTCTGTCTGCATGATCGTGACAGAAAATGAATGCTCTCTGACCGTGGTCTGTAGCAAAGCAGTCGATAATGTCCAGATTTTCCCAGAGTGTCTCCATGTCCTCGCGTGTTCCCAGCATGGGTCGAACCTGCGCTCGACCGTCGCCGATCTGCGCCACATTGTCCTCACATAGGAAGAGGTGGTGAGGGGCGACCTCGCATGTGACCTGGATGCCCTTCTGCTTTGCAGCTCGGATTATCAGGATCTGAAAACCATTAAGAAGTATTAAAACTGTAAGAAAGAATCAAAAAAATTAAGATAAGATGCACTTTAACAGCCGAAGCAATCGATAATAAAACAAACTAATTAAAAGTAAATTACCTCAAATCCACTGAAATAGTTTAAAATAAAGTAAAAGTTGCATAAAATTAACAACAATAAGAAACAGCTCTTTACCTCCTCTTTCTTGGCCACGTGACAGATGTGGACTGGCCGCTGGTACAGCTGGGCCACCATGAGGATCGCCGCCACCGTCTGCTTCTCAGCGTGAGCCACGATGGGCATCTGCTTGGGCCATTTCTCAAAGTGCTTTAAACAGATCCACACGGTTAGGGCTGAAGCATCTCTAATGGCCTTCCAGCAACACTTAAAATCCAGCCTACCTCCATCCACAGGGAGACGTTGTCCATCTTGAGGGTGGAGTATGTGTCATTCAGGTACATCTTCAGACCGGCGGTCTGGCTGGCGATGGGCGGCAGGACAGCAGCGTTGTCCGTGGCAGCGCCCACATACAGGGCGTAGTCGCAGCGGCTGCCTGCTTTGGCTAACTGGTGACACAATATAACAGGAGTCAATGTCATATCGCTTCAAATTTTACTGAAAACTGAAGTACTCATTTCTAATCTTGTCCTTTCTGGTCACTGCCAACAAAAATCTTAACATTTCTGCATTAACAGGATCAGCCAACAGATTAAAAAGCGAATACAATTTAAAAACGTGGGTTTACCTTCTGCACCAGAGCCAGATTATTAGCATCAGTGATGGCGGGGGAAGTGTTGGGCATCGCACACACCAGGGTCACTCCTCCTGCCAGAGCAGCTGCTGTGCCTGAGGAGAAGTCCTCCTTATGGGTGGCGCCAGGCTCCCGTAGGTGAACGTGGACATCGATCAGACCTGTGATTCAATCAAAAACCAAAATACTTCACCCGGTATCTTTGTACTAGTTTGTCTGCATAGCTCGACTTCAAATATTTAGAAAAAAACAGTACTATGTGAAAAAGAATTAAAATGAGAAGCTGAACTATTAGTGCAAGTAATTAGTAAAGCTTTTAGTAGGATGAAGTATTTACTGTTTAAAGAACCTCAGTTTTTGAACAACTTTGCTTTAAAGACTCAAGAATTCCTGTTTCAGAAACAAACATCTAACATTACATTAGTGTTGTTGTTGCCGTTTACGACCACTCACCGGGCAGACGGACGAGTGTCTGGGATGCCATGCTGTCAACATGAGTTTTCACTGGTGGAGTCCTTCCAATCTGACGAAGAGCCTGCAAACGAGTCACCCTTTATTAATCATGTTCCCATAGAACCACATCACACAAACATCCTAACAAAACAAAAAACAAACAACAAAAAAAAAAACAGATCGCGTACCTGAACAAAGAGCTTGGTGCACTTGATATCGATGATGAGCGGGACAGAGTAGTCGATAGCCATACGCCTGGTCCTGTAGCCTTTGGTGACAAAGGAGGAGAGCCTTCGACCTCCGCTGTTCCTCATGGAGAGGTTAATGACAAGGTCGAAGTGGTTCTCCTCCAGGTAGTTCATGATGCTGCGCTGCTTCTCTTTGGTGGCACATTCATCGCTGTCGTACTCCTCAAACGGCCAATCGATTGCAGTCACCTGTACAAGGAGACAAAACAAACTTAAAGACAATATCTTAAAGAGTCTTAAAGTTTCTATCCTGATTTCATCCTGTCATAGATTAATAACACTATATTTTAAGTATTAAAGTACTTAAGTGAATGCCACAATTATGAACAATGACATTTCTAAATACATTTCTGCTGTTTTTCAAAAGCTCTAGCAAAATAAAACATTTTTACAGCTACATTGTATCCATGTATAAGTGCTGCTCATCTGGAATCTTTGGTTTAATGTGCAATTCAAGAGGAATGATAAAGATGTAAAGGGTTACCAGGATTAAAGCATTTAAAAACAAATACACATAAACACGACCATATTCATGAGTCACTCACAGATGTGCCACTGCAAAATAAGTCGATTTTGATTTAAATAAAGTTTGTTACTCCAAAAAACGAAGCCTGTGTTAAAAGAATTACCTTGACTCCATGCTCTGTGTAGAAGTCAGCCGTGCCCATGCTGGCATACAGGTCATATCCCAAAGACTCCAGGGCCTGCACGGTGGGCAGCAGCTCACTCTTGTTCTGCAAACACAAGTCAATGCAAATAGTTTGGATGAACAATAAAATCATAACATCAGTGCTGAAAGCTGGAAAAATCTATTTCGTTTACTATGCTTCACACAACCGGAACACTCTGCAGCTGCTCCTTAAAATCAGATCACTCTTAAACTTCTTAAATCTATTGTGGTAGACAGACAGTTTCAGCTCATCTTATCTGACATCGATGGCCTTTTCATACAGTTCCATTTGCTGTTTTTTTAACCCAGCATTCATATCTTTAGACTTCCCTGAACCACGGTCGCCCCTTAATATAGTTTTTCTATATTCAGGCAAACAGATCATAATATTTCAACGCCGCAGAAAAATAAATGTGGTCCGATGATTTTTATTCCATTTGTGTTGCTGAGATGGTTTTGATCGAGTTTAACTACATCTGGTCTCATGGTGATAATATTTACAGTTATCAGCTGTTGGTGGAATCATCAACAGCTGCTGCAAAAACAAATAATCAAGGTTTGTTGCTTTTCTCGTTAGAAAAGTAGCAGATGCATAAAATCTGTTGTTTATTCCCATGTGACTGACCAGCCACAAAAACATCTGCACCTTTAATGTACCACTAAAATGCATCATTCGTACTTCCAGCTGCATCACTTGTGAGCTGAACTCACTGTTCACATCTGGATCCCTATCTGTTGTGTTTTTGTCAGTCGAAACCTTTAAGTACCTTATAGCTGCCGATGGAGAGCAGGATGTTCTTCTTGGGGATCTTGAAGCCTGTGGAGAGCATGGCTTTGAGGTAAGCCTCGTACCGGTTCTCCCCAAAACAAGCTACTTCTCCAGTGCTGGTCATCTCCACCCCGAGCACCACATCAGCTCCGGCCAGCCGAGAGAAAGAAAACTGAGGGACCTGGAGGACATTGAAGCAATCCGTGATGCTCAGTCAGATGAGAAGACAAAAGTGATTTAACATGAAGGGAAATTTATGATTGCTTTCACACTGCTTACCTTGACTCCCACAATCCCTTTCCCTTTCATCAGGCCCACTGGCTCCACGTCCTCCCCCATAATGTACTGGGTAGCCAGAGCCACCAAGTCCACTCCCAGCGTCTTGGACACAAAGGGGAAGGAGCGAGAAACTCGGACGTTGCACTCGATCACTTTGAGCTGGTCATCCTGAGAGAAAAACACAGCGGTGAATGAATGCTCTGACCAGTGTTGATAGAAGACATAACTGTCCTTTGCATTATTGACACAGCTTAATTTTCACAACTTAATGAGGACTTTCAGGGTCTGTACTTTACAATGTAAACACCTTAAAGTAACGGACAAACAATGCCATCTGTGGTGGCTGTAAACGGGAAGAAACATATCTGTCGCTTGTTTTCCCAAATCTACAGCAAAAGCATCACATTTACTTTTATTTTTCATGGAAGTAACTTGTTAGTTTGCTTGCTCTGCATGAAGATGACATAACTCTTATATGAACGACTGGCACCAAGCTCAGCTTCTCTCAAAAACTAACACTGCATTAATCTTTGCTTTCCTGGTGTCCTTGGTACTCGCTCTAACGCAGCGGTCCCCAACCCCCGGGCCTCGGACCGGTACGCGAGTCGTTTGGTACCGGGCCGCGAGAGTTGAGGCTCAGGTGTGAAATGTATAGTTTTCAGGGTTTTTAATCAGTTTTCAGCGTTATTTTGTTATCGTTTTTATCGTTAACTCTGTTTTCCTGGATCTTTTCATGTGTGTTATGAATAAATCTTTTTTTGGTACCGGTACTAGTTTTATTTTGTTGTATTTATCTGTGACACCTTAAAGGCCGGTCCGTGAAAATATTGTCGGTCATATTGCGTGGCGCAAAAAAGGTTGGGGACCGCTGCTCTGACGCATAGTTTGTTTTTTTAAATGACCCCAGCTGCCTTTTAAAAGCTTCAGGAGCACAACAATGAGGTCACCTGAAAAAAAATCCATGTAGCACTTGTATATTTCTGTTACACCAGAAAATAACCCCCAAACATTTCTAGGTTTTTATTAAGTACACGCAATATTTTCACTCTCACATTTTACTCTGTACTGGAAGACTTGTTCATTTTCAAGATTCATTCATCCATCCATTTTCTTCCACTTTATCCGGAGCCGGGTCGCGGGGGCAGCAGCCCAAGCAGAGAAGCCCAGACCTCTCTCCCCAGCCACCTCCTCCAGCTTATCCGGGGGAACACCAAGGCGTTCCCAGGCCAGCCGAGAGATATAATCTCTCCAGCGTGTCCTGGGTCTGCCCGGAAAACCTCGCCCAGGAGGTATCCAGGGGGCATCCTTGTCAGTTGCCCGAACCACCTCATCTGGCTCCTTTCGATGTGGAGGAGCAGCAGCTCTTCAAGATTCTCTCAAATAATTTTTCACCATATAAACTAAGGTTTTTTTATTTAGGCGTCATAGTTCTGAAGAGAGATATGTGTTTTTTAATAGGTGGACATTTCTGCCAGCAGGTTGGGGATTAAAAAGGTCGATCATGCTTGGCTAATTTGAGCAACTGTGCCAACTTTACAAAACTATACGTTTTTATACCACAACTCCCCGTTCAGCCTTAAATGCCAGAAGAAGAAGACTAGTCTCCCTAAATCTGACTCTGTTTATTACCGGAATCTGGAAAATACTGTAAGAAAGCTACATAAAGTATCAGCATTGAGTAACAATTTAAATTCACGTCCTCAGCAACAGCATTTAACAGTATTTCCATGTACTTCTTACCTTTGCAATTAACTGCAGGTTAAACGGCCCGGTGACTTGCAGCTCCTGACCGATGGCGTGAACGATCTGCATGATCCTCTCTATGGTTTTCTGATTGAGGTCCTGAGGCGGTGTCACCAAGGTGGCGTCACCAGAGTGAACTCCAGCGTTCTCCACGTGTTCAGAAATCGCAATGCCCATCACTACACCGTCACATGCGACAGCGTCCACGTCTATCTCCTGCGAAATTTATAAACAGTACAGCCTCAACTCAACTTGATAATAATCAATAATTCTGCTGTAATTATCGGGTCTTTAACTACCTTAGCCTCCTGAATGAATTTAGAGATGACCACAGGGTGTTCCTTGGACACTGCTACAGCGTTACTCAGGTATTTCTCGAGGTCGCTGTCACTGTAGGCGACGTTCATGGCCGCTCCGCTCAGAACATACGAGGGGCGAACGAGGCAGGGATAACCGACCGTCTCGCAAAACTTCACAGCAGACTAGAGCAAAGAAGAAACGTAAACGTCATCGAACGCTGGCTTTGCAACTATTTTTCTTAGTGTTGTATGTACAATAGTAAATAACAGTAAATATAATTTACTAGCATATTAAGGCAACATTTGAGGGTTAAACATCTTTAACTTTACAGACTGAGACATCGGTGACATAAAACGAGCTCATCGTCAGTCTGCTGTACCTCAGTGTCTGAGAGCTCCTTCCACTGCGGCTGGCTGATGCCGATGGTGTCCAGCATTCGGGAGAACTTGAACCGGTTCTCAGCGCTGTCGATGAACTCGGGCGAAGTCCCCAAGATGTGGCACTGCTGGCGGTGCAACGACATGGCAATGTTGTTGGGAAGCTGGCCTCCCATAGACAGGATCACTCCCTCTGGGTTTTCCCTTTCATAGATGTCCATCACCACCTGAAAGATGCATAGAAATACTCATCTCTAACCACGAAACACTGCAGATTAATACGTGTACAAGGAAATTAATAACAGTGTTAGAAAGTTTGAGGGGATGACTTGCAACAAAGAGCCCAGAGGCTACTTTCACCCAAAATGTGAGACTTGAATCAAGTCACATTCACCACAATCACACTTTCCCGTATCAGCTAAAACTTACCTCAAAGGAGATCTCATCGAAGTAGAGGCGGTCGCACATGTCGTAGTCTGTGCTGACTGTCTCGGGGTTGTAGTTCACCATGATGGTCTTATAGCCCATCTGCAAATGGTTTGATGCTTATTTCGTAACATTTGGATTACTGGCTCTGGGGTGTAATAATACGTGTAATAATCAACACAATAAATGACAAAAAAGATCTAAATTTGTATGTTTTTTCATAAATAAGTAAATTAATCCTCTCAAGCTAAAAAAAAAAAAAAGTTTAGTAAAGGAAATAAAGAGATGAACTGAACATGGAGGCGGTTCTTCCTGCTCCCTGGATTCAATTTCAGTGAGGTAAAAGACTAACTCAGTCATAAAGAGAGCATCCGGTATTAAAGTCTCACGTAGGCCTTACCTTCCTGAGCTCGGTGATGCACCCAACAGCGCACCAATCAAACTCCACGCTGCTGCCGATGCGGTACACGCCCGAGCCGATCACCATGACGTGCTGATCGTTGAAGCTCAGGTCGTCCTCTGTGCCGTGGTAGGTCAGGTACAGGTAGTTTGTGTAAGCCGGCCATTCAGCCGCCACTGTGTCAATCTGCTTCACCACTGGCAGGATGGACCAATCGTGACGCAGCTTTCTGACGGCCAGCTCTGTGCTGTTAGAGGGAAACGTGGATTCAGTGATAGAGGACAAACCAAGGAAGTTTGGATTCTTTAATAGCACTTTATCTAAAATAACATTTCATGCTGATGATACCCTAATCACAGAGAAAGTTACCATTAAGTTAAAATAAGACAGTGATTATTTCCTTTCCTACCCACCTCTGTACAGCCAGTGCTATCTGCTTGTCTGAGAAGCCCAGCTGCTTGGCCTTAAGCATCACCTCTGGAGGCATGGAGCTCTCATCCTGGACGGAAGGAAATTAATCCAGCATCTTAATCCATTTCGAACAGCTCTTAGTTTTTTCACGTTATGTCTTATCGGCCTTACCTGATTGTAGGTCTCCAGCAGCAGCTCGTGGTCGGCGATGTTTTTCATCTTGTGCAGGAACCAGCGGTCGATTTTGGTCAGCTCATACAGCTTTTCCACAGTGTAGCCAGCTTTGAATGCTGCCGCCAGCACAAAGATATGCTTATCTGTAGGAGTCTGCAACTCCTGGTAAGCAGAGGGAGCACAACATACTAACTGTGAAGTAAAGTGCTGCTAGTTATTTGCCAGCCATGAGCATCAGCTCAGACATTTGGGCTTATTTTCTCAAAATAAATAAATAAAAATAAATCAGCCACACACATAGTAGCAGAACATGATTAACAGCATGCAATGAAACATTCCTCAAAAAACCCAGAAGCAGGAAGCATTACAGTAGTAGATCGCTCAGGGGAGATCTGGCACCATCTACTGGTCCCGTTAAGACAGAACAATACAGTTTTGACCTTTTAAAATGTCCTTATCACAATCATTTATAGGGTCACCATCCTAATAGAGGCGTAGTAAAACAGATCAACATGCTTTAATGTGCAGCACCATCACTCATCCTTAAAAGTCGATGGCATTGCATAGCAAAAGCACTAATGTTGTGTTCTGACCAAATATGAAGCAAATCATTGCATGTTTGGCTGAAAATGGTTAAAAATCTTTCAACCTGGGATAAAGTATTTGCTGACACTGTGCACTGAACAGGTCGTGCAGCAGCAAGGCATTTTTTAACCAGTACAACCATTTAACCTGGACTTCAGCTATGGGAGGTTACCTTTTCAGAGACAGGCTTGATGGTGTGGTCAAAGCCAACACAGTTCTCATCCACCATCCTCAGAGCTTTCTGGAAGGCTTCCTCAAAGCTACGACCAATAGCCATCACCTCCCCTGTCGAGGAAAAGGTTCAAGCACTGAGCACAATATCCATAATAAGCACCTGACTTACTGGCTTCTCTGCCCGCACTGGTAAAGGTTAACTTTATAATCAAACTGTGAAATAAAGCAGTAGAGTAAAACTTTAATGCCCTCATGGAGAAATCTGCTGTGATAGCAGTGCAGAAAAAATGAATAAATAAGAATAAAAAAAAGAAAAAAAAACATAGTAGGTGCAAAAAATGACCATGTGAATTTATTGTTAGCTTTACTGAGACCAAACTAAGTATTTTTAAAATGCTCTGGAATACTAACAGTACTAAATCTACTACCTATTTACAATTTGTTACAACATATTTTTGTTCCAAGCTCGCTTTTGCCTCTTACCAACTCTTCATGGAGCTGCCTATCTTGGTGGAAACCCTGAGGAACTTGCTGAGATCCCAGCGAGGCACCTTCACCACACAGTAATCCAAACTCGGCTCAAAGTTTGCCGTCGTTGAGTTTGTCACTGAGTTTCTGGACAAAAATACAGACGCAGTGCAAATATTTTTCATTGGTGAATCGCTTAATTTAAAGGCGCTTTACAGTTAAGACATTTATGCCAAAAAAATTTAAAAAACTACAATGCTTATGTTGCAACTGCTCAAAGCAGCTTTGCAGAGGTGGGACCAAGTCATTGTTTTGCAAGTCTCAAGTAAGTCTCAAGTCTTTATCCTCAAGTCTCAAGTAATGTCAGGCAAGTCAGAGTCGAGTCTCAAGTCACTGGTGTAAAAGTCCGAGTCAAGTCACAAGTCTGAAACTTTGAATTTCAAGTCCTTTCGAGTCTTTAAAAAAAAAAAGGAAAAAGAAAAAATAATGTTGCAGTTATGCTAAATGTAAATATTAGACCATGTAATTTTAAAATCTGTGTTTTTCTCAACACATGACAAAATAGTGAACTTAGAAAATATACACAAATTGTGAAATTGCACCTCTTTAAAATGCAGCTCAATTAAACCTAGCTCCAAGAATAATTTTCACCGACAGTTCTGAGATAAGCTGCATGTTATTCTTGGATGCGGTTGTAGGACTGGCTTTAAAATCGCTTGACAAAAATATCATACATAAATAAATTATATATTTTTTAAAATATCATTTAAAAAAAAAAAAAAACTGCATCACCAACGTAGCCTGGAAAACATTTGCTAGTTAGATGAAGTCAGCTATCTCATCGTAGCATATGTATATGCATATTTATAATTATACGGTTCTTGGAGTGACCCTCAACCCTCAAGGGTGCTTCGCAACCAGTGGGCCTTAACGCCGTTAAGATGCCGCCTAAGAGGAGCAACGTTAATGAGGAGGAACTGGAGGACATAAAGAAATCCCTAAACTTTATGTCTGAAGAAATAACAACAATTTCAAAACAACAAAAACTGATACTCAATTTAATGGATGATATTAAAGAACTAAGAAGGCAGAGCGAGGAAAAGGACAAGAAGATTGCTATGCTGGAAGGACGGGTGTCAGATCTGGAACAATATTCAAGAGTAAATGATGTGATAGTGACAGGACTGGAAACCAAGCATCAGACATACGCACGGGTAGCAGCATCAGAGAGAGGGGAGCCACCCGAGCAAGAGCTACGCTCTTTGGAAGAGCAGGTAATGGCCTTCTTTAAAAGCAAAGGTATAGAAATGGACAGTAAAAATATTGAGGGATGCCATCCTCTTCCGAGAAAAAATCAAATACCTGCCATTATCATTCGTTTTGTTAATAGAAAACAGAAAAAAGAACTGCTCAAGCAAGGAAGAAAGCTAAAAGGTACAAATGTTTATTTAAATGAACACCTAATCAAGAAAAATGCAGACATTGCAAGACAAGCAAGAATATTAAGAAAACAGAAGAAAATACAGTCAACTTGGATGTCAGACTGTAAAATATTCATTAAGTTAAATGGAACACCAGAGCAGGCTAAGGTTCTAGTCATCAAAGAGATGACTGAACTAGAAAAATATAACTGATAAATGCAAAGCAGTGCTAAATATGATGGGACCGTCCAAGTGCACAACCAACGCAGATGTCTGACAATTTTCAACTAACAACTCATATAGATATTGAAAATAAGACATTGATGTATGACAGCAACATAGATCCTGATTGTAATTTCTTTAACAATAAGACAAATGAATGCAATTATTATACAAATGAGCAACTTAAAAAGGAATTCAAGGTAGAACAGGGTATAACAATGGTTCACTTTAATAGTCGAAGCTTATATGCAAACTTTCAATTCATCAAAGACTACATAACACAGTTTGAACAGCCATTCAATGTGATAGCCATATCGGAGACCTGGATAACTCCTGGAAAAGAAGAAGACTTTAAAATAAATGGATATGAATTCCTAATTGTCAGTTGTATATATAGAACACCAGGATCTAAGATTGAGATATTTAAGGATAATATGGAGGACTTATTTACAAATATAAATCAGAAAATAATGTTTATTTGTGGGGACTTTAATATTGACTTATTGAATCCAAATCATAATAAGAGTACAGAAGAATTTATTGATTCCATGTACAGCATCGGTTTATTTCCACTGATAACAAGACCGACCAGAATAACATCTCATTGTGCAACTCTATTAGATAATATATTTACAAATATAATAGAAGGAAAGATAAAAAGTGGGCTGTTAATCAATGATATAAGTGACCATTTACCAGTCTTTGCATCTTATAATTGCCATTATAAAGTGAATAACGATGGACATAAGATTATTTACAAAAGAATAAGAACAGAGAAGACCTTAAATTGTCTTAGAAATGAACTTTTAAAGCAAGATTGGAATATTGTATATGAACAAACAGAAGTTAATAAAGCTTACGAAGGATTTTTAAGAACATTTAACACATTACTTGATAAAAACTGCCCAGTAATTGAAATCAATAGGAAACACAACTATGCAGGAAGACCATGGATGACAAAAGGACTACAAAATGCCAGCAAAAAAAAGAATACCCTATATCGAGAATTCATAAAAAAGAGAACAATAGAAACTGAAATGAAGTATAAAACTTACAAAAATAAATTAACTAATATAATGAGATCCTGTAAAAGAGAGTATTACATTAAAAGGTTAGAACACAATAAAGATAACACAAGAGATATATGGAATGTATTAAACAGAATAATCAAAAATGAATCAAGGAATAATGATTACCCTGGGTACTTTATAGAAGGGACAAGAAGTATTAATAACATGGAAGAGATAGTAAATGGCTTTAATGAATTCTTCATAAACATAGGGCCAAAACTGGCAGAAGAAATAAAGGTTGATGGAATAGAAAGGGACACTGGTGAAAATATTGAAAGGAATAGTAGCTCAATGTTTTTAAGAGCAGTGGAAGAGAAAGAGATTTATGACATAGTTAGAGGACTTAAGAACAAAACCAGTACAGACTGGAATGATATTGATATGGTAACGCTAAAGACAGTTATTGATGGTATCGTAAAACCATTAAAATATATATTCAACTTGTCGTTTCAAAAAGGAGTTTTTCCACAAAAAATGAAAGTTGCTAAAGTTATTCCCATTTACAAAACCAGTGAAAGACATCATTTTACAAACTATAGACCAGTGTCAATACTCTCCCAGTTCTCTAAGATACTGGAAAAACTCTTCATAAAAAGATTTGAGTTTTGTGGAAAAATATGAATTAATGACAGATAGTCAGTATGGGTTCAGAAGCAACAGATCAACAGCTTTGGCACTGATAGATTTAATGGAAAAGATAACGGAATGTATGGATAGTAAGAGGTATGCGCTCGGAGTTTTCTTAGATCTAAAGAAGGCGTTTGATACTGTTAATCATGAAATTCTATTAAAAAAAACTGGAAAAGTACGGGTTTAGGGGAGTGGTTTTGGAATGGTTAAAAAGCTATGTAGGGAATAGGCAACAATATGTACAAATAAATGAATATAAATCTAATTTGATGGATATAGCTTGTGGAGTACCTCAAGGTTCAGTACTGGGTCCAAAAATGTTTATTATGTACTTAAATGATATCTGCAGAGTATCGGAGATTTTAAAGTTTGTAATATTTGCAGATGACACAAATATACTGTGTGCAGGAGGGGAATTGCCACAGGTTTTGGAAATGATCACACAGGAATTAACAATATTAAAGAAGTGGTTTGATATAAATAAATTATCATTGAATCTAGATAAAACCAAATTTATGTTGTTTGGAAACCAAAAGAAAAACATCGAAGTAGAAATATGTGTTGACAATGTAAAGAGTAAATGAAATAAAATTTCTTGGGGTGATCATTGACCACAAGCTCTGTTGGAAGCCACACATTACTTATGTTCGGGGGAAATTGGCACGGGGCATTGCCGTCCTGGGGAAAGCAAAGCATATGTTGGATCAGAAAGCACTGCACATTTTATACTGTGCTTTACTACTGCCATATATGAGCTACTGTGTAGAGGTCTGGGGAAACACATACAAAAGTAACACACAAACAATAACTATAATACAGAAAAGGGCCATTAGATTAATAAATAATGTAGGGTACAGGGACCATACAAATGCACTCTTTGTCAAAATGCAAGCTATTAAATTCCAAGACTTAGTGAAGCTTAAAACAGCGCAAATAATGTATAAAGTAAGAAATAAATTGCTTCCCAAAGAAATCTGTAAATTGTTCATAGAAAGAGAAGGTGGGTATAACTTAAGAGGGAAATGGAATTTAAAAATACAAAGTGCTAGAACAACTTTAAGAACTATGTCAATCTCAATTGCAGGAGTTAAATTATGGAACAGTCTAACAGAAGAAATAAAAGACAGTCAAAACATAAAACAGTTTAAAGTAAAATATAAAAACCTAATTTTAAATAAGTATAAGAATGAAGAAAACGGGGTTAACCCAGGACGGTAATGTTGCTGGCAATGGTGTTGCGGTTCTTCTTTGGGGTTTTTTTTTTTTTTTTTGGTTTGTTGTTTTTCCATAACTTGTGTATCTGCAAATATACACATTCTGTATTTTTCATATGAAAGAAACTATACTGTGGTGGGGCTTGCTAATTTCTTGTTTTTGATTTATGTATGTTATGTTTTGTTTTACTTCATATGTTTCATATGTTTCATATGTTGTTTGTTTAATTTAAGACAAAAGAAAATTAAATGAAAGAGGTAAAACTTGAGGGGGTAGGGACAAATAAGTAAATACTTCAGCCTACTCCTTTTCAAACAAATAAGGGAATGATATTTTGTAATGATTGTGAAGGCACATGTTTGAAATGTTTGAAATAAAAATGAACTGAACTGAACAATTGCACTTTGTGGTACTAAGGTAGAGAAGTCAGTAAAACCAGGTGTCTATTTCTATAACTGTGAGCAGTTACAGACTCTGCCATGAATCATTTTATTGTGGTAATGCTCAACCACTTGAAAGGCATTCTCTCTTTTGCATCACTGAGCAGATACATGCAAAATTATAATACAATTCTCCTGCTGCACTTTGTGAGTTGGCACCATGTCTGATAATTTAGAACTGAAATGATACAAAACAAATGCTCTAAGGTCTTCTGGGGGATTGGGAACAGAGAACGGAAAGTACACAATGAGATTTCAAACCATTTCAGCTTTTTAGTGTCATTATCCCAAAGAAAGAAAGAAACAAAACCCTGAACCATGCCACTCAGTTTGAATTCTTCAGTTAGGCTGCAGGACTGTAACAGCGTTATTGGGAGTGCCTCTTTGTTTTGATGAAGTGAAATTAAAACGTGCTCTTCTGTTCCCATTGTTGTCATTGATTGGAGTCATTTCACATTCACTGCGGAGCGTCCAAGGTCACTGCTGGTTTCGACGAGGGGCCGGGCGCCTGTTCAGGAACAACTGACATTAATCTCTTGGTGACACGCAGTAAAGAATTGCCGTTGACATGTTAACCCTTCAGGATCCAGTTATCAAAACAGCAAGGACACTTGTACTGTGGCGGGTGCCGGCTGAGGGATAGATGGACCTTTTGTTTAAGCAAAGGGAAATACTAGGGATGTGCATTTCACATTTGAATTTTAAATACTGCCTGGAAAAATCTAAATACTAAAAGCAACCTTTTATCTTTCATCAGTGTGAAAAATTTATGATTATATCTCAATTTAGACCTTCCAGATCCCTCAGGTCATCTGGATCCAGTCTTTTATCAGTTCCTAGAGTCAGAACCAGACACGGAGAAGCTGCATTCAGCTTTTATGCTCCTTATATCTGGAACAAACTCCCAGAAAGCCTCAGATCAGCTGAAACACTCAGTTTATTTAAATCCAGGTTGAAGACTCACCTGTTCTCAGCTGCTTTTGAATAAAGCACCAAATCCACACTTTTAAGCTTAAATTTCAAAACTTACATTTTAACTACTGATTTTATCTACTGTTTTTTGTTTTGTTTTTTTTAATCGATTTTAAATCATGCTCTTTTTATTGTTTTTGTTTTTTAATGTCTCTGTAAAGCACTTTGAATCACCTTGTTGTTGAATTGTGCTATATAAATAAACTTGCCTTGTCTTGCCACTGAAGGAACAATAGGCTGGAAGGTCAGTTCATTGATCAATAATATACAAATTGTCATGGGCCCTGATCAAAGACCTCAGAAACCTGCAGTCCGCTGAGACTGAAGAAGTCACGTGGATGAGTGACGAAACGTTTCTCCCACCTGAAAACGCTACGTCCAGATGAACAGAGTCAATCTTTTGGACCACCTATAATTCTAAACATTTTGGTAAATGACATTGCTATTACATGTTGGTACAAACATATGGATTCTTCATACCTCAATCTTAGTATAGGAGGTCGTCTGGAGCTGTACACCATAGGCAGAGTGGTTTACTTTGACATGGGAGACCTTTATCTGATCTCCCACATGAACATTGTAAATTGATGCCTCCCTCCACAAGGAGACAGTCATGGTATGCCCATCCTGAAATCACAAACATGACAGAATGAAAGATTTATTCATTAACTAATACAAATCTCAAATATGCCTATTTTCACCATTTTCAATACTACACTTTAGTTGCACCATTACCTGCTTTAGCTGGAGCGTTCGTATAGGCACCTGTTGTTTGCCTGCGAAAACCTTCCTCACTGCAGAACACTGAAAATTCAATTAAAATATAATGTCAGTTATTGTGATTGCATAAATCTGTGTGTGTACATCTAGGTGCTTCTTTCTTGACTTACTACATCTATTATTTTATTATTGTTGTTAATGATAAATCTACAACCATTTACAAAATAATAGCGGTTGATCTTGTTCTCACAATTTTGTGTTTGTTTGACGACAACAACAACAAAAATTATTATTTTTACTTTTAAAGACAAAAAAGTAATGGTTTCTTTGAAAACCTAAAGCAATATCAGTTCTGATGGAACCACAAATATTTACCTCCAGAACCTCCCCTTCCACTATAATAAGCCCTCCAAACGTTGGGCTCATCTTCAGTGGTGTTGGCTGGGGAAGGTGGATTAAGAAGCTCCTCTGCCTTTGTGATGAGGGCCTCTGTGACTGCAAGGGCAGGAGCTTTAAAAAACTGTGTCCTCGCCGTAATGTTGATTAGATAAGGGGAGCTTGGCCCCTCAGCTCATGTCCCCTCATCATATAAGACATGCCCTCTTTGACTTTGGATGAGAATTCTTCAAACAAAGTAATTTTTGCCACTGTCTCTCCGTCAGTGATTGTTGCCACCGTATTTTTTTTGGTTAACAGTGGTTTGACCCCTCCATCTTGGATATCCCAGCTGATCCTCCTGTGTGTCTGTGATTTGATGCTATATAAATAAAATTGAATTGAATCACCTTTAGCTGGTTGCAAGATTTTAACACCCGGATGTGAATGGGTGGGGGCCTGAAGTACGGCGTCTCAGGCCGGTTATTGTTCAATTTCATTAAGGCCATTCTGAAAAAAAAAAAAAAAAAAAAAGCAAAAGAAACACATTAACAGGTTCATACATTTCTGCTGGATCCAGTTCTGATAGAATACAGTAACACCTGTTGCTTTTATGTTGTCTCTTCACATTTTGATATGAAACAAACATGTGTCGCGACCGACACATCTGTCTTCTTCTTGATATCAAATATATCCATAATAGGCATTTCAGTATTTTATACTTTTTATTATGGTTTCCTGAAACACTTCTTTTTTTTTTTCTCCCATGAAAGTTTATTGAATTACAAACACTACATTTGGCACATTTAGAAACTAAGATTATCAGAACACCAAAAAACTCATTATCAGATACGTCACCTCATGAAAGCGCATGATGAAGCTTTGTAAAAGCTTTAAAAACAAAAAAAAAACAAAACAAAATGATGCAAAATAGTAACTGTAATAAAATAAATACTTACAATCATAAAAAGAAAAGTCCCTGATTAGATTTACTATATGACAGCTAAATATTACACAAAACAATAACAGTCAGATGGCTGGGGAAAAAGGCATCAGACTCACTTGTTTCATGCAAGGATAGTCCATTTCACCTGCCCTGCGAGCGGTTAGCGGTTTCTGCCAGCTGATAGTTGCGCCACCAGGCCCAGTGTGCTGCCACTGCTGGGTGCAGTAGCTCCACCACCCCACTAGGGGGAGGAAGCGGGTTTGTGTACTCAAGTTTCTCTAGTAAATATAGGAAAAGTTCATGGAGTCTGGCCAAGTTGATACCAGCACACAAAATATTAGCTCTGAAGTTGGCTGTACTGGAGCATGAGAAATATATGCTTGTAAGTACGATTATATTCTGTGTTCATGTTAAGCATGTGATGTAAAATGGGTTGTTGACTCTCATATTTGAAGCCGGCATGTTAGCTGCATTAAAATGAACATGTTTGTCTCAAAGTAACCAGTGTTTAATTAATCAGTTGTAATAGATAAGACAAGTGTCTATTTTAGTATCTGTATCAGAAGTAAAGGAGAAACGCTGATATTCCATCAGTGATTTTCTTAGGACATAAGTATGAATTCACAAGCATCTCAGTATGTTCGCTGAATCTATCAGCAGCTGATATACAGTGCCAGTCAGAGGGGATCGGTGTGGAGGCGTTCGGCAACGTTCACGGCAGCAGAGCTTTGGATCTTTCTAACAGGAAACGAGGATAAATTAAGAGACATCGAAGAAATGCAGAGTGCAAATTCAGAACGTCCTGGATCGGGCTCTGATGGTTCTTTTCTCGGGTCTCTGATTGGCTACAGGTACATGCCATTAATGAGGTAATCTGACTCCTCTGTAGTGAGGGGACGCGCTTTATTCAGTTTGTGGCGGACGAGCCTGAGACGACAGCTCACAGATCAGACGACAGATCATGAGCAGCAGCACGGCAGTGATGATTAGGCCAAGTGTCAGAGGAACTGGAAATGGTTTGGAGATGGGGGCGTCACTCACTGCTTGGCTCTGGTTGGCTTTAGGGGAAGCTATCTCAGTCTGCTTGGTGACTGGAGGAGCCACACTGGCAGGTCTGAAAGCTGGACTTTTTTGTATGCATTCACTGACACAGTCCAACTCCTGGAGGAAGTTGTTGTGGTTTCCCTGGCAGCCTCCATACAGGAAGTGTTTGCACTCTCCCACATTTTGGTCATAGTACCACCGTGGGAAGGTGCCTTTACAGGGTCCCACAACTGGAGCAGCAGCACATGGGTCTTGACTGACTGAAGCTTCCTGCTCACTGGCACTTTGAGAAGGAGCCGCCTTGCTTGTGTCTTGCGGTGTGATGGTCTTTCTGGCTCCAGTCGGGAGCATGGAGTCGTCTTCAGCTTTCTTTGTCTGAGCGACAGGCCGCTGAGGGCTGGGCAGGTCCACAGCGTGGGTCACTGACTTTCGGCTGCCATCGAAGTTTGGGCAGAAGTCTTCGTCTGAGCGGTCTGGACAGTGCTGCTTCCCATCGCAGGCATAGGTGATGTCAATACAGCAACCGTCATCACACTTAAATTGGTAGTTTGAGCAGTGACCGGTACATACTTCTGCTTGGTGTTTTGGAGCCAGTACGGTGACAGAGATGTTATCGGAGCTCTTCTGTCCCGCCGTGTCAGTGACTGTCATCTGAAACGTGTAGACTCCTTCCTGGAGGCCACTGATCTTCAGCAAACCTGGATGTGTTGACTTCATATTGATGGCTGTGTCTCCTTTAATCAGACTCCACTCATAGCGGCGGATCCCGTGGTCGTCCACGCTGTCACGGCCATCCAGCACAGCCCAATCTGTGGGCAGCTGGATAACCACATCCTGTCCAGCGTCACTGCGAGGAGGCTCATCCACGTCTGCATCATCCTCATCAGGAGCTTCTTCTCCGGGCTGAGTCGCTAGATGAAACAGGGAGGTGTCCCTGCGTTGTGTTGGGAGTCCGGCTGTATGTCGTGAAGCCTTTCTGAGCCGAGAAGGCGCACACATTCTTACTCCTGTAGGTGCAGTTAAACAGGTAGCAGCGGAGACTGTCCCCGGGCTGCCTTTGGTCCTCATGAAGCACCGCAACTATGCAGTGAGGCTGGGAGCAGCAGGCGTGCACACAGTCCTTCCTGGTGTACACCCTGTCCGGGGCCAGCAGGAAGGTGGCTCCTTGCTCGATGGAGTCCTTGGCCCGGATGATGCGATCCCCCGCGGCACTGAAGTCGCCCACGCAGGAGTCCATCACTTCACCTGTCCTGTAGGTCTGGTCCTGCTGCAGCTGTTTGCGGAATTCCTCCAAGAGCTCCTCCACCCCGGATATTTTGGATTTCAAGTCCGATATAGGCGAAGATCGAGCGTCGATGCTGCCAAAGGTGAGCAGCAGCAGCCCTACACAGGCGAGCAGCAGCCGGGGATGCTGAAGCAGAGCCATGTTGTTGATCACACAGTCAGACGGCGTCTCCCTCTGCCTCCGGCTGGCCTCCCGCTCATGAAACTCCTTCCCGGCACAGACGGCCTTCCTACATTAAATATATCCCTGTTAATATCGTTTAACGCCACTGCTAGGCTGAACAACCAGCTGTAACCGTAGAGCCGCGGAGCTTACAGTTCGTCCTTCGACTGTGCTGGAAATCTGCTGTTGTCATGGTGAGGGGGAGTTTGTTAATTGGGTTTTTTCCGGCCAGTACAGAGGCACTTAAGGCACCAGAACCAGTCACTTCTAGAGTGAATCACCACTGGACTCCATCTTTCACAGACTGTTACCTGAACAGAGGCTTTGTGTTGTGTACGATGCCCTCGTTGGTGTGGTCGTTAGCATTTGTGAAGAGCACGTCCCAGTCTTTGGGCAAAGTGTCAGGGTCGACAGCGAAGCCGTGATTCTGACTGGTGATGAAGCAGCGCTCTGTCCCATTATGGATGCACGGTTGGTTGTGTCCACGGTTACCGTACCTGAGAAACAAGAGGAAATAACACACTAATTAAAAGATGGATAAAAGACATTTCCCACGGTTAACAAAATCTATAATTATACATTTAGCTTAACCAAGGTGCCCTCTAATGAGGCATTATTATAGCAGAAGCTTTAATTGTCACGGCTGCCGAGGCGAGCCGCGTGGAGTTGGAAGAAGGACCCAAGATGCAGGCAGTGGATGAGATACCGGTGGTTTTATTTACAGAGGTGTAGTGGCAAACAAACAGTGGGGCATAACAAATAACTAAATAAACAAGTTAAATCTCCTTGATTACTGACGAGAGTCAGCTGCACAAAAGGGAAAGGTGGCACCTCAGGCAGAAGAGGTAGTGTGACACGCCCACACAGGCACCTTCAGGAGGAGGCCCTGCTAGGGCCGTAACACCCACCAAAGAACACAGAGCAGTTCTGTACAGGTGTGTTTGTAGCTTTGGTGACTGTTGAAGGTAGTTCAGTCTTCTTTTGTGTCTGTATTGTAGGAATTGGGACAGTGGGTTCTAGGACAACCTTTATTTTTATTTCTTTACTGTGGATAAGATACTTTTACGTGGTCCATCACTTTGTTTGGTTGAACACTTGAATGCAGCACAAGTGTTTAAAAGCAAAGGCAAAACATGAGCTTTGTGTTGCAGCCCTTAAATCCGCGGCTCCATGGAAGTCATCATGTAAGATAAAGGGTGGTGCTGGTGGACTAAAGAGAGCTCGTTGCTCCACTCTGGTTTTTATATAGATGCAATATAGAGACAACAGCCAGTAATTAGTAAGAGAGGAAAAATAAGAGTGCGGATTAATAATGATAATGAAAAGAAACAAGTTTGAGGACAAATATTCCCTCAGATTTTTACCTTCTTTGCCCAGGTTTATTTAATGTAGTTTATGTTATTATTTTTATTTTTAAATTTCAGTGTTCATAATACGTTTCTGTAAAAATGTGCTGGCTCAAAGATATAAAAATCCCTGCTCAGCTTTCTACCTGCATCCATCATATGGCAGTATAGAGTGGAAACGAAGAGGCTAAAAGGCTTTTACAGTAAAAAATCAAAGATCACTTAAGCTGCTTTTAGTTCAGTTGCAGACTTCCAAATGTCTTGGACGGGATGAAATTCCCAGTGTGAAATCCACAGAGCTGTTTGTCTCATTTTCATGTGTTGTGAGTGCTTCGTGTCATTACATCTTGTTGTTACAGGTGATAAAAAATGAGCGCCCGGACGGCGTCCTGCTGACTTTTGGAGGTCAGACTGCTCTGAACTGCGGTGTAGAGCTGACCAAGCTGGGCGTTCTGGAGAAATATAAAGTGCAGGTTCTGGGAACTCCTGTTTCCTCCATTGAGATGACCGAAGACAGAAAAATCTTTGTGGAGAAAATGGAAGAGATCAATGAGCATGTAGCTCCCAGTGAAGCAGCTCTGTCGGTGGAACAGGTGAGGAGACGTGTTCGCTTATAAATTAATAGCTTCTGGATTGTTTTTTGCCCCAGTGAAGTCTAAATTTATCTGATTAACTCTGCTGTAGGCGGTGGCAGCTGCTGAGCGTCTTGGCTACCCCGTCTTGGTTCGTTCAGCGTTCGCTCTCGGAGGCCTCGGCTCCGGTTTTGCCAACAACAGAGAGGAGCTGACCTCTCTGGTAACGGCAGCATTCGCTCACACCTCTCAGGTGCTGGTGGATAAATCCCTGAAAGGCTGGAAGGAGATCGAGTACGAGGTGGTCCGGGACGCCTATGACAACTGTGTGACTGTGAGTAAAAGGAGACCAGAGAACAAACGGTTTATACTCACTAAAAAAAAACTGAGGGTGATTTATATGGAACGCCAGGACTGCCATAATGAATTAATTAAATACACCATTAAATAATTAATTAAATGTGTCAATAATTAATTAAAATTGGAATTAATTAATTAAATAAATAGTTATGACACATGTAATTAATTAATTATTGACACATTTAATTAATTATTTATGTATTTCACATTTTAATTAATTATTGACACATTTAATTAATTAATTATTGACACATTTAATTAATTATTTATGTATTTCACATTTTAATTAATTATTGACACATTTAATTAATTATTGACACATTTAATTAATTATTTAATGATATATTTATTTATTTCATTTTGGCAGTCCTGACGCCTGGCTCTCGTCATGAAATAATTTTATCTGTCAGCCTCACCCATCAAACTCAGGGGGCGGGGTTAACGCTGCCCATGCAGCTTCTCTAACATTTTATTGGTTGCCGTGCAAAGTAAGTCAAAACAGGTCGATCCTAGATAATCGATTGCTTGTGTAGACTTGGGGCAGCCAGTTATCCCAGAATGCAGATCAAATCACAGGCAGCAATGGTGGTGGTGTAGTTTTAAAATACCCCGTTTTTCTGTCACCAGCTACACTTTTAACAGTGTTTTAGCCGCGAATGTCGCGCCGTATGTCTGGTCAGGTTGTCAACATAGAACATGCTTGCAAAAGTGCTCAGATGTTTTCAGAGATTTCACTAGCTCTGCTAACAGTTAGCATGCAGAGTGCACCGAGGGGGTTACGTTAACCGGTTTGTTTACATATTCCACTCTCCGTGTTCCACATGTTGCATTCGCAGATTCTCATTTTCACCGAACGATCGTCTCTTTCCGCCTGGTCTTGTGTCTCTGTGCTTCTGTAACATAAAGAACGAGCTGACATTTTTCTCACGAAACCAGCGATCAGCTCAGCAGACCCTCAGTTTACCTGCATGCATCCTCCTCCTCATCTGTCAGCTGTTTAACACCTGCTGCTAATTCAAGAAACACGCCTAGTTACCTGGTGATAGTCACAGTTTAACTGGGCAGCCGGTGCTCGATATAACGCAATGTCAGCGCATTTTTCTGCACAAGATAAGTAAATATAGTATTTTCCCCGAGCGCAGAGCTGCTGGAGCTTGTTTCCTTACAGAGCACTTTATAGGCGAGCCAGCTTTATCAGCGGCTGATGTCCAATCACCAGCACACAGCTTTGAAACCTCAGCTGAGTTTTAGCTCTCAGTGGTTAAACGCTGGACTTCATTCACTCAGGTTCTGTCTGTCGGGTCACGTTTACTTCGCTGTTTTATTTACAACTGAGCAAATCGGTTTGGCTGAGGTTAAAGTTACGTTTCATAACTGCATAGTTTCACAGACGTTTAATGGTTCACTGGCACATGTGTTAGACTGAACTATCATCTAAATATCATCTGTTTTTTAATAGTTATTCAACTGTATTCTAAGCACCAGCTGTCTGTTAGAATGTGATTTTTTCTCTCTCTCTGTTGGCAGAGGTATAAAAATGCGCAGGAAAATCTGACGTGCATGGCGAACTTCACCGACGATATTTAGGGAGGAATAAACACACATCAAACATAAATGAACCATTTGCCTGTCTCCATAATTGAGAGCATTTTCTCTTCTTATGTCAACACTCTCTCTTCTTATGTCAACACTCTCTCTCTCTCTCTCTTTTTTTTTTTTTTTTTTTTTTTGCTTTTTCGGTCATGTTATGTTTACCTGTCAAAGGCTTGTTACAAACTATGAAACACATTGTGCAGACTTCTGGATGTTAGAAGAAAACGAATACTGCTCATGAATGAGACTAAAGGCAGGAAGGTGTCCTTTAAAACTAAACATGTTAATAGGACCTCCCTGTTTATATCATAGTTTATGATATAGCACGTGTATTTCAGTAATAGCCTGCTGAGGCCACTATACGTGCTGGCCTCATATCAAATGTGAAGGCAGACTGAGTCTATGTTTGACGTTTTTTATATCTAATCTTCCTTTTCAAACATTTAAACAGCAGCGAGTCTGCAGCTGAGGGAATACAAATTCAAATTGTCGGAACAGGTTTGCTCGTTTCTTGGATTCATTTGGTGATTTATTAAATGTATAACTGTTATTCTAATCTGCTGCTGAGTCTCTTACACTTTTCTTTATGCTGTATATTTTCACGTCTCTGGAATAGTTGGCAGTTAGATAGTCAGCTGGGAAACTTTGTGTTAACTCATGGAGCTGAGGATATCGTGGATATGCTGACCTCGCTGCGTGGTGTACAGAGCGAGGTCAGCATGATTAATATTCACAATAAAAATATTAGCCGAACATCATGAAGTCTGTATGTGTTTCATAGTGTCGAACAACCTTTGTACAGTTAAAGCCAGCAGTTACTACATGACGGAAACACCAACGTTATCTCTTTTATGTGTTTATACACAGGTCACGCTGATTACTGAACAAAAACCCAAAGATCAGATGTTAAACAGATTTATTTGCTCTCTCTCCTCCTTAAACATGTTTTTAATGTTAGTTATAATTCAGAATTGGCGACTGAAACACGTAGGACACATAAGAACATCAGGAAATAAAACATCGATAAATATAACCTCAGTAAAAGAAGTCAGCGGGGGTTACTACAGCTGTGTACCGGGGCCTGCGCTTTGTCGGTGGGATTGCTTGCGAGGCGAGCGGGTCTATCCCACGCTTTGCCGTGAGACTGGGACGACATCTCCGAAATCATCGAAACACTTTTGCAAAGAGGCTGTATCTTGACAAACCGACCAGACACATGAAGATTAAACCACTACATTCTCGGCTAAAAAAATATTAAAACGGTATTTGGTAACACACAAACAGGGTTTTTCAAAGCTCAGTTCTGTTAGCTTTCTGTTGTGTGCTAGAAACAATGGCCACCAGGCCAAAGCAATGGTTTTGACTCGATCAGCGTTAACCCCGCCCCCTGAGTTTGATGGGTGAGGCTGACAGATAAAATTATTTCATGATGAGAGCCAGGCGCCAAGACTGCCAAAATGAAATAAATAAATATATCATTAAATAATTAATTAAATGTGTCAATAATTAATTAAATGTGTCAATAATTAATTAAAATGTGAAATACATAAATAATTAATTAAATATGTCAATAATTAATTAATTAAATGTGTCAATAATTAATTAAAACGTGAAATACATAAATAATTAATTAAATGTGTCAATAATTAATTAATTACATATATCATAACTATTTATTTAATTAATTAATTCCAATTTTAATTAATTATTGCCACATTTAATTAATTATTTAATGGTGTATTTAATTAATTCATTATGGCAGTCCTGGCGTTCCATAGATTTTAAGTGGCTGTTGTTTCCTCTTGTTTAGGTGTGTAATATGGAGAACATCGACCCACTGGGTATCCACACTGGGGAATCCATTGTAGTGGCTCCCAGTCAGACGCTTAATGACCGCGAGTACAACATGCTGAGAAACACGGCCATTAAAGTCATCAGACATCTCGGCATCGTGGGAGAGTGTAACATCCAGTACGCTCTTAACCCCGAATCTGAACAGGTAAGCATATATGTGAAGACCTGGGTGATGAAAAGCACAAATAGGACTGTGTTCACCTATAAAGTGGATCTGTTTTGCATTTCCTTATTTTAAAGCCAGTGACATGCTGTAATGAATAGTACAGAAAGTGTAGGTATATTGAAATAAGCATGGGTGGTAACATGACTTGAAGTATATACAGTTTATATGGCTATAGGATGTACAGAGTGTGCGGCTGGATCTGCAGATAATGTAACAGCCAGGTATGTCAACGGCTTACATTTACTGTTTTGGCTCCAAAACAAGGTTGTAAAAAGTCTTTGCTATGTAAATCCTAGTTCAATAAGTTTTAAAAGAAAATTGTTTTAGGTATCAATGTGACCAAGTTCATTTCATACAAACCAGGAATAGATTTGTATGAATAGGCTTTATGTATCAGAACAGGCCTTTAAACAGGTCTTGTGTGCATGGGGAGCTGGTATTCCTGCTCCTGGTCTAATTCCCGTAATGTCTGTGATTGAATTGTATCTTCTATGTATAATGTGTTGCAGTACTACATCATTGAGGTGAATGCCCGCCTGTCAGGGAGCTCTGCTCTGGCCAGTAAAGCGACTGGTTATCCTTTGGCCTACGTAGCAGCTAAACTTGGTCTGGGGATCCCGCTGCCACAGCTCAAGTACGTCTCTCAGCTTAAGAACGGCGGATAATGATCTAGCTAGCCGGCTAGCGCCGCTTCACTCAAAAGCACCCAGGCTTGGCTTTCAGTGAGGCGTCTCTAACTCCTTTCACCCCCGATCGCTCCGCAAACAGTCTTTGTATTAGCTGGACTTATTTTTCGTTTATATGGGCCGATGATGCTGGTCGATGTGGAAAAAATAACTGAGTTGTTCATATACCGGTGGCTAGCTAGCTCTGCGTTAGCCACCGGTGTATGTCTCTTCCCCTCGTATGCGGGGAAAGAAACATGCGAGGCGGCCACCGATCGACCGGTGGTGGCTAACGCGGAGCTCAATCGTGGATAAGGGAAACCCAATGCAGGAGAAGCAGGCGGCTGGTGAACTGAATTTCAGGTAAGACGTTATTAACTGCACTCTATTTGGGTCAGATATAAACCGAGTTTAGGTGTAGTTTATTTTCGTTGTGCTGACAGTTACAATAACTGTACTGCGTGCTAGCTAGCACGACGGAGTTTCCATACAGCTGTGCGCGCTAAGTTACTGATGTTGAACTTTATGACAGCCTCCCCTATTTTCAGGCGAGAATGTAGGGGTGTAAACTTCAAATATCTGCTCGTTTTATCAAGAAGTCCCATATTTTATCAAGAAGTCCCATATCTCTCACGATGTTACTGCTAGCGCCGCATGGCAGCTAGCTGGCTAGGGCGGCTTGGCTGACACCCAGGCCCGCTCACGCTCTCGTGTCACCCCTAGTCTTTCGTGATGACTCTTGGTGGGCTGCTGGACTTATTTTTCATTTATATGGGCTGGTGATTCGGTATGAGTGTCCGGTGAACTGAATGTCAGGTAAGACGTTATGTATATTTAAGGTAGTGACTGGAATAAGTCACAAGGTGTCGCTGTTGAGCTGCATATATGTTGTAAATTTTAGCAATTTTGACCATTTGTCCTCTGCAGGACACCGTAGTTCAGATTTCTCGTTCGCGTGGGCGCCATCTTGGTTCAGTGTTTACTGTGATGTGCAAAGGTAAGCACTGTCAGTGGCGAACTGCATTGGTTTTGTTTAAAAATAAGTGTTCCACTGTGTAAAATAGCGGTTTGTCATTTAAGCCGAGCATATATTTTGTTTATTGAGAGGTTCATGTATTGTCTGATGAGAGTATGAGACAAAGATATACTTTTCTTTCTTACTCTCATATAAAATATTTAGCTTTTATTAAATAGTTATCTGAATCTTACAACCAAAGTTTGTATAATAATACACAAGATTGGCTGTAGACCATTGTTAATCATTCAGAACACTGTGTAAAAATAACAAAAAAAACCTAAGTGAATGAAAAGTGCATAAATATTTATTTTACGTGTTTGATGTGTGTGGCAGGGCGTGGTCTGCAGTGCCGCTGCAGGGGAGGTGGACCCACCTCAGCGGCATCTGCAATCACGCCTCTCAGGTGTGAAGTCTGTGCTCTCTCTGCTTTTTTTTTTTTTTTTTTTTTTGTATGTGTCGGGCTGTGAGATGAAAAGCTACAGCCGGCTGTGTGGGTACAGCAACTATGTGTGAAAAGTGGTCCATAACGTAATGCTTCAAAGTGTGTTCATGCAAACATTGTCGGGTCTGCTTATGAACCTCTGCGCACAGTGTCTACAAATTGGGGCTGTACGAAGTCACCTCATCTTTACACAAAACTGTAAGCTGTCATCTGTGAGGCGCGAGCGGTGTTTGGTTTTACCATAGTTCATGGTGGAGAATGGCTGCTCCACTGAGTTTTGCTCTCTGTAGCCGTTTGAATGGCAACCTATACTGATTAGCGGCGGCTTTCTAGTTAATTTTATGACTTTAGACTTGACTTGAAAAAAATGTTCTAAGACTTGTGACTTGAGGATAAAGACTTGAGACTTGCAAAACAATGACTTGGTCCCACCTCTGTTTACTTGTTGGTGCCTTGCTAGAGGAGCCTGGGCCCGGTGGCGCGGCGGCTGCAGGAAGAGCCTGGGCCCGGTGGCGCGGCGGCTGCAGGAAGAGCCTGGGCCCGGTGGCGCGGCGGCTGCAGGAAGAGCCTGGGCCCGGTGGCGCGGCGGCTATCAGCTGGCAGAAACTGTTAACCGCTCGCAGGGCAGGTGAAATGGACTATCCTTGCATGAAACAAGTGAGTCTGATGCCTTTTTCCCCAGCCATCTGACTGTTATTGTTTTGTGTAATATTTAGCTGTCATAGTAAATCTAATCAGGGACTTTTCTTTTAATGATTGTAAGTATTTATTTTATTACAGATTGAGGTATGAAGAATCCATATGTTTGTACCAACATGTAATAGCAATGTCATTTACCAAAATGTTTAGAATTATAGGTGGTCCAAAAGATTGACTCTGTTCATCTGGATTTAACATGCATATTATATAGAGATTGAAAATGTGACGTCATTCACGGGTAGAACCGCAAAGGATTCTGGGAACTCGTGGCAAGCGGTACTAGCGCACGCAGGCTTTCAATTAAAATCAGTTATACAGCAATAAAAAGAAACACAAAAATGTCAAGAAGCTGTTGTATTATTAACTGCAATAGCCGGTCGCATGACAGCCACGGGAAGCCGACGGGTAAAGAGATCGGTTGTTATTGGATTACGTCGTTGAAGAGAAATTAACTAGCATCTAACTAGCAAATGTTGTCCAGGCTACATTGGTGATACAGTTGTTTTTTTTTTTAATGTGTATGATATTTTTGTCATGCGATTTTAAAGCTGGTCCTACAACCGCATCCAAGAATAACATGCAGCTTATCTCAGAACTGTCGGTGAAAATAATTCTTGGAGCTAGGTTTAATTGAGCTGCATTTTAAAGAGGTGCAATTTCACAATTTGTGTATATTTTCAGGATCAATGCACGTAAAGCTCCGGGTCCTGACAACATTCCTGGTCGTGCACTGAGAGACTGTGCAGTGGAACTCACTGATGTCTTCACAGACATCTTCAACATATCACTCATCCAGGCTGTCGTCCCCACATGTTTTAAAGCCACCACAATCATTCCGGTTCCAAAAAAGTCATCTCCCTCCTGCTTTAATGACTACCGTCCTGTTGCACTTACTCCCATCCTGATGAAGTGCTTCGAACGACTAGTCATGCAGCACATCAAGACTGTCCTGCCCCCCTCCCTGGACCCCTTCCAGTTTGCGTATCGGCCCAATCGCTCAACCGATGATGCCATCTCCACTGCACTCCACTCAGCACTCACACACCTGGACAAAAAAGATTCATATGTTCGAATGCTGTTCATAGACTTCAGTTCAGCATTCAACACTATAATCCCCCAACAGCTCACTCAAAAACTGGTCCAGCTGGGGCTCAACACCTCACTGTGCAACTGGCTGTTGGATTTCCTCACCGGAAGACCTCAAGCAGTACGGGTCGGCAGTAATACATCCAGCACCATCATTTTAAACACGGAGGCCCCGCAGGGATGTGTGCTGAGCCCCCTCCTCTTCACTCTGCTGACCCATGACTGCACTCCATCACACAGCTCCAACCTCTTCATCAAGTTTGCGGACGACACAACGGTGGTGGGTCTCATTAGCAACAGGGATGAGACCGACTACAGAAGTGAGGTGAGACGCCTGGCCACGTGGTGTGCTGACAACAATCTCTCTCTGAATGTGGAGAAGACGAAGGAGATTGTTGTGGACTTCAGGAGAATGCACACCCAACATGCTCCTCTGACCATTGACGGAGCGTCTGTGGAGAGAGTGAGCAGCACCAAGTTCTTGGGTGTGCACATCACAGAGGATCTCTCCTGGACGTACAACACCACAGCACTGGCCAAGAAATCACAGCAGCGTCTCTTCTTTCTCCGCAAACTAAGAAGAGCAGGAGCACCAGCCCCCATCATGTACACTTTCTACAGAGGCACCATCGAGAGCATCCTGTCGAGCTGCATCACTGTGTGGTTTGGAGCCTGCAATGCGTCCTGCCATAGAACCCTCCAACGCATAGTGAGAGCTGCAGAGAGGATCATTGGTGTCTCTCTCCCCTCCCTCCAGGACATTTACAGCACCCGTCTCACTAAAAAAGCCCTTTGCATAGCGGCTGATCCCACGCACCCAATGCAAAGCTTCTTCAAGCTGCTGCCGTCAGGGAGGAGACTGCGGAGTCTCCAGGCCAGGACCAGCAGACTGAAGGACAGCTTCATCCATCAGGCTGTCAGGAAGCTAAACTCCCTCCCGATTCTGCCCCCCTCTCCCCTCTTCTCCACCACGGTCTCACTGAACTCTGTCACACACACACACACTCACTCTCTGACGCACTCACTGGCCTGCTCCAGTCACTTTGTGGAGCATTGGACTGCTTAAGCATTGGACCTCATAAGCCTTTGTTGTTACACTATCTCTTACCGTACACTACTAAATCCCCATTTGCACTATTTGCCTATTTTGCACCACTATGCCTTCTTACTTGAATATTGTATATTGTATATTGCATAGCTTTTTTTGTTATACGTAAAATTGTATTGTATTTATTTAAATTTATTTAAATTTTTACTTTTTAATTATTTTATTTGCATTTTTCTAATCACTAGGGTTTGAGAGTAACGCAAATTCTATTCTGTGTATGTCCTGTACATGTGGCAGAATTGACAAATAAAGTTGACTTGACTTGACTTGACTTGACTTTTCTACGTTCACTATTTTGTCATGTGTTGAGAAAAACACAGATTTAAAAATTACATGGTCTAATATTTACATTTAGCATATAACTGCAACATGCTTTTTTTTTTCGTTTTTTTTTTTTTTTAAAGACTGGAAAGGACTTGAAGTTCAAAATTTCAGACTTGTGACGTTACTTGGACTTTTACACCAGTGACTTGAGACTCGACTCTGACTTGCCTGACATGACTTGAGACTTGAGACTTGACTTGAGACTTGACTTGAGACTTGACTTGAGACTTGCAAAACAATGACTTGGTCCCACCTCTGTTTACTTGTTGGTGCCTTGCTAGAGGATCCTGGGCCCGGTGGCGCGGCGGCTGCAGGAGCCTGGGCCTGGTGAAATGGACTATCCTTGCATGAAACAAGTGAGTCTGATGCCTTTTTCCCCAGCCATCTGACTGTTATTGTTTTGTGTAATATAGTAAATCTAATCAGGAACTTTTCTTTTTATGATTGTAAGTATTTATTTTATTACAGTTACTATTTTGCATCATTTTGTTTTGTTTTTTTTTTGTTTTTAAAGCTTTTACAAAGCTTCATCATGCGCTTTCATGAGGTGACGTATCTGATAATGAGTTTTTTGGTGTTCTGATAATCTTAGTTTCTAAATGTGCCAAATGTAGTGTTTGTAATTCAATAAACTTTCATGGGAGAAAAAAAAAAAGAAGTGTTTCAGGAAACCATAATAAAAAGTATAAAATACTGAAATGCCTATTATGGATATATTTGATATCAAGAAGAAGACAGATGTGTCGGTCGCGACACATGTTTGTTTCATATCAAAATGTGAAGAGACAACATAAAAGCAACAGGTGTTACTCTATTCTATCAGAACTGGATCCAGCAGAAATGTATGAACCTGTTAATGTGTTTTTTTTTTTTCTTTTCAGAATGGCCTTAATGAAATTGACCAATAACTGGCCTGAGACGCCGTACTTCAGGCCCCCACCCATTCACATCCGGGTGTTAAAATCTTGCAACCAGCTAAAGGTGATTCAATTCAATTTTATTTATATAGCATCAAATCACAGACACACAGGAGGATCAGCTGGGATATCCAAGATGGAGGGGTCAAACCACTGTTAACCAAAAAAAATACGGTGGCAACAATCACTGACGGAGAGACAGTGGCAAAAATTACTTTGTTTGAAGAATTCTCATCCAAAGTCAAAGAGGGCATGTCTTCTATGATGAGGGGACATGAGCTGAGGGGCCAAGCTCCCCTTATCTAATCAACATTACGGCGAGGACACAGTTTTTTAAAGCTCCTGCCCTTGCAGTCACAGAGGCCCTCATCACAAAGGCAGAGGAGCTTCTTGATTCACCTTCCCCAGCCAACACCACTGAAGATGAGCCCAACGTTTGGAGGGCTTATTATAGTGGAAGGGGAGGTTCTGGAGGTAAATATTTGTGGTTCCATCAGAACTGATATTGCTTTAGGTTTTCAAAGAAACCATTACTTTTTTGTCTTTAAAAGTAAAAATAATAATTTTTGTTGTTGTTGTCGTCAAACAAACACAAAATTGTGAGAACAAGATCAACCGCTATTATTTTGTAAATGGTTGTAGATTTATCATTAACAACAATAATAAAATAATAGATGTAGTAAGTCAAGAAAGAAGCACCTAGATGTACACACACAGATTTATGCAATCACAATAACTGACATTATATTTTAATTGAATTTTCAGTGTTCTGCAGTGAGGAAGGTTTTCGCAGGCAAACAACAGGTGCCTATACGAACGCTCCAGCTAAAGCAGGTAATGGTGCAACTAAAGTGTAGTATTGAAAATGGTGAAAATAGGCATATTTGAGATTTGTATTAGTTAATGAATAAATCTTTCATTCTGTCATGTTTGTGATTTCAGGATGGGCATACCATGACTGTCTCCTTGTGGAGGGAGGCATCAATTTACAATGTTCATGTGGGAGATCAGATAAAGGTCTCCCATGTCAAAGTAAACCACTCTGCCTATGGTGTACAGCTCCAGACGACCTCCTATACTAAGATTGAGGTATGAAGAATCCATATGTTTGTACCAACATGTAATAGCAATGTCATTTACCAAAATGTTTAGAATTATAGGTGGTCCAAAAGATTGACTCTGTTCATCTGGACGTAGCGTTTTCAGGTGGGAGAAACGTTTCGTCACTCATCCACGTGACTTCTTCAGTCTCAGCGGACTGCAGGTTTCTGAGGTCTTTGATCAGGGCCCATGACAATTTGTATATTATTGATCAATGAACTGACCTTCCAGCCTATTGTTCCTTCAGTGGCAAGACAAGGCAAGTTTATTTATATAGCACAATTCAACAACAAGGTGATTCAAAGTGCTTTACAGACATTAAAAAACAAAAACAATAAAAAGAGCATGATTTAAAATCGATTAAAAAAAACAAAACAAAAAACAGTAGATAAAATCAGTAGTTAAAATGTAAGTTTTGAAATTTAAGCTTAAAAGTGTGGATTTGGTGCTTTATTCAAAAGCAGCTGAGAACAGGTGAGTCTTCAACCTGGATTTAAATAAACTGAGTGTTTCAGCTGATCTGAGGCTTTCTGGGAGTTTGTTCCAGATATAAGGAGCATAAAAGCTGAATGCAGCTTCTCCGTGTCTGGTTCTGACTCTAGGAACTGATAAAAGACTGGATCCAGATGACCTGAGGGATCTGGAAGGTCTAAATTGAGATATAATCATAAATTTTTCACACTGATGAAAGATAAAAGGTTGCTTTTAGTATTTAGATTTTTCCAGGCAGTATTTAAAATTCAAATGTGAAATGCACATCCCTAGTATTTCCCTTTGCTTAAACAAAAGGTCCATCTATCCCTCAGCCGGCACCCGCCACAGTACAAGTGTCCTTGCTGTTTTGATAACTGGATCCTGAAGGGTTAACATGTCAACGGCAATTCTTTACTGCGTGTCACCAAGAGATTAATGTCAGTTGTTCCTGAACAGGCGCCCGGCCCCTCGTCGAAACCAGCAGTGACCTTGGACGCTCCGCAGTGAATGTGAAATGACTCCAATCAATGACAACAATGGGAACAGAAGAGCACGTTTTAATTTCACTTCATCAAAACAAAGAGGCACTCCCAATAACGCTGTTACAGTCCTGCAGCCTAACTGAAGAATTCAAACTGAGTGGCATGGTTCAGGGTTTTGTTTCTTTCTTTCTTTGGGATAATGACACTAAAAAGCTGAAATGGTTTGAAATCTCATTGTGTACTTTCCGTTCTCTGTTCCCAATCCCCCAGAAGACCTTAGAGCATTTGTTTTGTATCATTTCAGTTCTAAATTATCAGACATGGTGCCAACTCACAAAGTGCAGCAGGAGAATTGTATTATAATTTTGCATGTATCTGCTCAGTGATGCAAAAGAGAGAATGCCTTTCAAGTGGTTGAGCATTACCACAATAAAATGATTCATGGCAGAGTCTGTAACTGCTCACAGTTATAGAAATAGACACCTGGTTTTACTGACTTCTCTACCTTAGTACCACAAAGTGCAATTGTTCAGTTCAGTTCATTTTTATTTCAAACATTTCAAACATGTGCCTTCACAATCATTACAAAATATCATTCCCTTATTTGTTTGAAAAGGAGTAGGCTGAAGTATTTACTTATTTGTCCCTACCCCCTCAAGTTTTACCTCTTTCATTTAATTTTCTTTTGTCTTAAATTAAACAAACAACATATGAAACATATGAAACATATGAAGTAAAACAAAACATAACATACATAAATCAAAAACAAGAAATTAGCAAGCCCCACCACAGTATAGTTTCTTTCATATGAAAAATACAGAATGTGTATATTTGCAGATACACAAGTTATGGAAAAACAACAAACCAAAAAAAAAAAAAAACCCCAAAGAAGAACCGCAACACCATTGCCAGCAACATTACCGTCCTGGGTTAACCCCGTTTTCTTCATTCTTATACTTATTTAAAATTAGGTTTTTATATTTTACTTTAAACTGTTTTATGTTTTGACTGTCTTTTATTTCTTCTGTTAGACTGTTCCATAATTTAACTCCTGCAATTGAGATTGACATAGTTCTTAAAGTTGTTCTAGCACTTTGTATTTTTAAATTCCATTTCCCTCTTAAGTTATACCCACCTTCTCTTTCTATGAACAATTTACAGATTTCTTTGGGAAGCAATTTATTTCTTACTTTATACATTATTTGCGCTGTTTTAAGCTTCACTAAGTCTTGGAATTTAATAGCTTGCATTTTGACAAAGAGTGCATTTGTATGGTCCCTGTACCCTACATTATTTATTAATCTAATGGCCCTTTTCTGTATTATAGTTATTGTTTGTGTGTTACTTTTGTATGTGTTTCCCCAGACCTCTACACAGTAGCTCATATATGGCAGTAGTAAAGCACAGTATAAAATGTGCAGTGCTTTCTGATCCAACATATGCTTTGCTTTCCCCAGGACGGCAATGCCCCGTGCCAATTTCCCCCGAACATAAGTAATGTGTGGCTTCCAACAGAGCTTGTGGTCAATGATCACCCCAAGAAATTTTATTTCATTTACTCTTTCTAAATATACATTGTCAACACATATTTCTACTTCGATGTTTTTCTTTTGGTTTCCAAACAACATAAATTTGGTTTTATCTAGATTCAATGATAATTTATTTATATCAAACCACTTCTTTAATATTGTTAATTCCTGTGTGATCATTTCCAAAACCTGTGGCAATTCCCCTCCTGCACACAGTATATTTGTGTCATCTGCAAATATTACAAACTTTAAAATCTCCGATACTCTGCAGATATCATTTAAGTACATAATAAACATTTTTGGACCCAGTACTGAACACCTTGAGGTACTCCACAAGCTATATCCATCAAATTAGATTTATATTCATTTATTTGTACATATTGTTGCCTATTCCCTACATAGCTTTTTAACCATTCCAAAACCACTCCCCTAAACCCGTACTTTTCCAGTTTTTTTAATAGAATTTCATGATTAACAGTATCAAACGCCTTCTTTAGATCTAAGAAAACTCCGAGCGCATACCTCTTACTATCCATACATTCCGTTATCTTTTCCATTAAATCTATCAGTGCCAAAGCTGTTGATCTGTTGCTTCTGAACCCATACTGACTATCTGTCATTAATTCATATTTTTCCACAAAACTGTCAAATCTTTTTATGAAGAGTTTTTCCAGTATCTTAGAGAACTGGGAGAGTATTGACACTGGTCTATAGTTTGTAAAATGATGTCTTTCACTGGTTTTGTAAATGGGAATAACTTTAGCAACTTTCATTTTTTGTGGAAAAACTCCTTTTTGAAACGAAAAGTTGAATATATATTTTAATGGTTTTACGATACCATCAATAACTGTCTTTAGCGTTACCATATCAATATCATTCCAGTCTGTACTGGTTTTGTTCTTAAGTCCTCTAACCATGTCATAAATCTCTTTCTCTTCCACTGCTCTTAAAAACATCGAGCTACTATTCCTTTCAATATTTTCACCAGTGTCCCTTTCTATTCCATCAACCTTTATTTCTTCTGCCAGTTTTGGCCCTATGTTTATGAAGAATTCATTAAAGCCATTTACTATCTCTTCCATGTTATTAATACTTCTTTCCCCTCTATAAAGTACCCAGGGTAATCATTATTCCTTGATTCATTTTTGATTATTCTGTTTAATACATTCCATATATCTCTTGTGTTATCTTTATTGTGTTCTAACCTTTTAATGTAATACTCTCTTTTACAGGATCTCATTATATTAGTTAATTTATTTTTGTAAGTTTTATACTTCATTTCAGTTTCTATTGTTCTCTTTTTTATGAATTCTCGATATAGGGTATTCTTTTTTTTGCTGGCATTTTGTAGTCCTTTTGTCATCCATGGTCTTCCTGCATAGTTGTGTTTCCTATTGATTTCAATTACTGGGCAGTTTTTATCAAGTAATGTGTTAAATGTTCTTAAAAATCCTTCGTAAGCTTTATTAACTTCTGTTTGTTCATATACAATATTCCAATCTTGCTTTAAAAGTTCATTTCTAAGACAATTTAAGGTCTTCTCTGTTCTTATTCTTTTGTAAATAATCTTATGTCCATCGTTATTCACTTTATAATGGCAATTATAAGATGCAAAGACTGGTAAATGGTCACTTATATCATTGATTAACAGCCCACTTTTTATCTTTCCTTCTATTATATTTGTAAATATATTATCTAATAGAGTTGCACAATGAGATGTTATTCTGGTCGGTCTTGTTATCAGTGGAAATAAACCGATGCTGTACATGGAATCAATAAATTCTTCTGTACTCTTATTATGATTTGGATTCAATAAGTCAATATTAAAGTCCCCACAAATAAACATTATTTTCTGATTTATATTTGTAAATAAGTCCTCCATATTATCCTTAAATATCTCAATCTTAGATCCTGGTGTTCTATATATACAACTGACAATTAGGAATTCATATCCATTTATTTTAAAGTCTTCTTCTTTTCCAGGAGTTATCCAGGTCTCCGATATGGCTATCACATTGAATGGCTGTTCAAACTGTGTTATGTAGTCTTTGATGGATTGAAAGTTTGCATATAAGCTTCGACTATTAAAGTGAACCATTGTTATACCCTGTTCTACCTTGAATTCCTTTTTAAGTTGCTCATTTGTATAATAATTGCATTCATTTGTCTTATTGTTAAAGAAATTACAATCAGGATCTATGTTGCTGTCATACATCAATGTCTCATTTTCAATATCTATATGAGTTGTTAGTTGAAAATTGTCAGACATCTGCGTTGGTTGTGCACTTGGACGGTCCCATCATATTTAGCACTGCTTTGCATTTATCAGTTATATTTTTCTAGTTCAGTCATCTCTTTGATGACTAGACACATACAAACTTCAAATCACGTACAAACCCTGAAGCACGTACAAACTCCAAAACACGTAAAAACTCAGAAGGACATAAAAACTCAAAACACGTACAAACCCTGAAGCACGTACATTTCCAAAACACGCACAAACTCCAAAACACGTAAAAACACGTACAAACCCCGAAGCACGTACAAACTCCAAAACACGTAAAAACTCAGAAACACATAAAAACTCAAAACACGTACAAAAGACAACAGAAGTGCTCCAGGATGCTGGGAGCAGTGTTGAACTTTTGTTACCTAGTGGCTACACAAGCCAGCAAGTACCAACGACCGTATTTGGTGTGTGGTAATAACAGGTAAATGAAAATTTTTTTAATTTTTTATTTATTTGACTATATACGAATTCTTGTGTATAAATACACAAACAATACACATATGCTTTCATGCTTTCAATTGTGTAATTTAAGTGATCTAGGTAGCTCTGTTTTGGAAGAGTTTGTACGTGTTTTGTCTCTAGGGGCCACCGCATATATTTATATATAAACATTTATAAATAAAACCTTTTTTTTTTTTTTACATTAGTAATTCCTTTTGTGCATAATTTTATATTATTGTTAATAACAAATTAATTAAAGCAACAAAACAACCTGAAGAGCCGGTTCGGAGCCAAAAGAGCCGGCTCTTTTTAGTGAGTTGAACCGAGAGAGCCGGTTCTCAAAAAAGAGCCGGAAATCCCATCACTACTGGACACCACCTGCATGAGGTGTTTTAGGCATGTCCTGGAGGTAGGAGGCCCCAGGGCAAACTGAGGGCTCGGTGGAGAGATTACATTTCACAGTTGGCTTGGAAATAATTCAGTTTTCCCCCAGATGAGCTGGAAGCAGTGGCTGGCAAAAGGCAAACGTTTCTCTCCTTAGATTGACCAAACCCATGACCTTGAACCTGGATATATAGGACAGGGAGGATAAATAAAAGGATGTTACATTAAACCAGTGGTTCCCAAACCTTTTTTTTTTTTTTGTTAAACCCCTGTTTGTTTTACAAGAAAATCTTCGCAGCCCCCCGGCACAAACACATCCTCAAACCACACACAGCCATTTCAAACTCCACTGCAGTTTCTTTTACACCTCAAACCTTTAAAAAACCAAAAGCAAACAAATAAAAGTAAACTACAATAAATTACAGGTTGGAACAAAATAAACTAATACCATCTTTATTTTAAGTGTAGTTGTTTCATTCCCCCTTTGTAAGAATAATTTTTCAAAACATGCCTCTATGTGCAAAGTGGGTTTAAAAACATAAAACGTGATTTGGACAGGGGAAATGGGTTTTGGTTTAGACACAAATACATATGATTTAAAAAAAAATCGTCTTGTGATCGCACATACTTCTTTTTGTGCCTCTAAAACATCCTTGTTTGTCTTTCCAGAACAGACATATGATGTCATAACTGTCGGAGCACCGGCCTCTCACTGCCAGGGTTTCTAAAAATGGCGTTCTGAGGAAGCTCATCCAGAAGTTTGAGGAAGCAAAGAAACAGTAAGTTGAGAGTAAAGTCGGGCGTCACATTAGGGCTGGGCGATATGGCCTAAAATCCATATCGCGGTATAATTTGAAGCACGTGCGGTAAAGATATATATCGCGAAATATTCTTTTCTTCTGTATAACATATTTTCCACACTATATGACACACTTAATTAATTTTCTCAAAAATCGAAAGTGTGCCTATGAATTCTGGTTGTGCTTATCTGACCTCGAACCGATTTTGGCGTGCAGAAATCTGTTAAAAAATGTTTTAGTACAACTTTGGTAAGCTGCACTGCTTGATGGATTGTCAGAGCATTACGGCTGCCGTAGTGAGGAGCTTCACGGAGTAATCTGGGTCCAAAACTCCGTGGGCTTCAGCTCCCAAAGTCAAACGAACACTGAGAGTTAAAAACGGTCTAAATTCTTTCATCTTTAATGAAATCATCAACCTTTCTGCTTTACCAGGTGTAACAATTAAGTTTAACATCCATGCATCAATGAAAACAGAATTTATTAAATTTAACGGAGTTACAAGTTAACAGGAAGTTAGCTTGCTAGTTTCCACCTAAACATTTCATACCATGTTCTGACTGAGAGATTTTTTAAACTAATTAAAACGTACAGCTCTGCTACCACTTCCAACATAAATGAAGACAGAAAACTAAACAGCAGTGGCGTTTGCAGGGTTACTGAAGTTGGACTACCTGGTATATAATGTTGTGCTACGTGATTGCTAGCGACACAGCTTTGTTAGCATAACATTAGCACAGTGAAGCTGGAGGATGAACGCCAGCTTCACTTTTTTCCACTTGATAAAAGTTAACGTGAGGGATTCTGGTGGTTAGGGACAAATGCAATCGCATAGCGATGACCTCTGCTCCTGTTTTGCGTTTTTATATTTTGCTTTATTCGTCTTGTGATTTGAATTTAAACAGTCGTTTTTGGTCATCTTGTTTCTTCAATTTCTGCATTAATACTTCAGTTCCCATTTTATGGCTTCCTCTTAATTTTGCTTTTGTTACTTTTCCAATCAGCGTAAACGAGGAGGAATGGTGAGTCCTTGCACTGCTTTGCTTGTTTTCATTTGACTGAACTAACTTCATTAGAGTTATTTGATATTGTATTTTGCACTATCCTACTGTATATTACTGTAATAGTAGTATTCTTATTGTATATATGGTATATCCTGTTCCTCTGTCTCTCTTGCTGCATTGAGTATGTGTATGACTAAAGAATTTCCCTCGGGATAAATAAAGTTCTTCTTATCTTATCCTTAAGATTTGTACAACAAAGTATTTTCAGTTTTAAGCTGGAAGAATGGGGTTTTGCACAGCTTATCATGTTAATGCAAGAAAAAAAGGGCACGTAGCGCATCGGTGATGTGTTCACTAATAGAACTAAAATGTGTGTTACCTTAAAATGAGCAAATCCTTTGTCACAAAGTTGTATATGAATACTGCTCATTGTATAAATTCAGTCATTTTAAAGTCTATCAAAAACATGTTTCTGTGCTTGGAAAGTCAAATCCTGACAATATTAGTGAGACGTTTCTAAAATTCTTCTACACAGATGGTCTGAATTTGTGAAGCGAGTGGTATCGCTCTCCGTCCCCGGCATTTATCGAAGTCGGCTCCTCGTTGTTTTTTCTAAGCCACGATTAGGCTCATTGAGAGCAGGCATGTGCATGCAGACAGTGTTTGTTTTTACATCTGGTGGGTAACGTCCCTCCCTATATTTTTGGAACAGTACCTCTGAAGCTTGATTTAGATTTCTGCAGGAAATTTACGTTCTAACTTCAGATGTAACACCTCTTAACACTAAACCGGTCCATTCCACGCTAGTGATGTGCGATACCACTGATTTCCTTTCCGATCCGATACCAAGTAATATTCAGGGTGGTATCGACAATACTGATCCGATACCGATACTTTATACAAAAACGTATTTTATTTATTGTATCTCAAATTATAGCGTCATAATAATTTACAGGACATCAGATTACTTGTTCTTATCACTTAATAATGCAGAGTTCATCATATAGAAATAAAAAAAACTGAAGTTGTGCGCTATTTGAACACCTTGCCTGCCTGCAGCACTAAAGGACTCCATGAGAGACGTCTGTCTCGCCCTAGCAGCACCTGTCCCTCTCATCCTCTTCAGTTCGTCTTAACATACACTCCTCATATTCTGTGATATGATTTACTCTGAGGTGTTTGACAAGGTTAGTGATGTTGCCACAACCATACATGCCAACCCTCCCGATTTTTCCGGGAGAATCCCGGAGCCACCATTCTCCCGAATTTCCACCTGGACAACAAAATTGAAAAACCATATTGCAGCCAATTCCAGTTTCCAACAATGGCGGCAGCTACTTAGTTTTAATATTACTCTTATTTCTCTTTCTGGGTCGCAAAAAAACAAACAACTTTTAACATGTTTTCAGGTGAGAATGTAGCTGTGTAAACTTCAAATATCTGAGCCGATTGACACATCGTTTTCAAACCCCCGCTGCCTTTCGCTACTCGGGTTAAACATGATATATAAGTCACTTTGATAACTTAAAAATGTTATTGTTTGGCTTTTTCAGTGTTTTATTTGTTCGTGAGTAAATCGGTTTGGCTGAGATTAAAGTTATTAGATTCGATTAAATTAAATTTAACTTTATTAATACCTCGGGAGGGTTCCAACGGGGTTTTCACACAGCTGAATAAACGTCAAACAGAAAACTAATTAAAGAAAGTGTGAGACGGTCGAGAGTTTACGCCAGCGCCCGGTTATATTTTAGATAGCAAGGAGCAGACGGCAGTTCCACTCCACCGAGGGAACTCATGACGTACTACCCGGCTTTCTTTAGACCGTGAAGGGCGGGTCCTCAGGTGGAAGCAGACTCTGAATTTCGACACCCCCGCTGTTTCCGGGCCGGCTAATAATAACGGTGACATTTAAGGTATTTTATCCAATAAATAAACATTGTAAAATGTATTTATCACCCCCGCCCCCCCCAACAGCCCTTTTGAATGTCTCCCTAATTCTGAGGTCTCACGGTTGGGAAAGTATAGCCACAACACCTCAATGTTGGAGCACTTTTTTGCCACATGTATCGCAAACCACGTCTCAGCTGTTTGTGGAGGAAAAATACGTTCGCACAATTACGCTCAGCCATTGTTGTGACATTTATACAGCCGTATTTTGCACATGACTATGAAAGGCGGAAGAGGAAGTAGTTCCTTTGAATGTAGACAATCTGAATGTTATAGTTTCTCTCCACTGTGTTGCTGTTAATGATAAACTACAAATTTACCCTAAATTACTAAAAAATATCGATATTTTAATGTGAGAATTGATTCTAGAACATAAATGACTGGTATCGGAGGAATCGATATTTCAGGATCGATCCGCACATCACTATTCCACGCTGTTGTTTCCAGTTACAGCGTATATTTCCCGTTGAAGCATATTTCAGGCATAAGACAGAAACATTACAAAAATATACACCTGCAGGCCACTCTAATGTCTTTATTTGACTAAATGCACTAAATTACTGCCACAAGCTTTTGAACACATGTACCTAATAAAGTGGCTGGTGAGTGTAAGAGTATCCTCAGTCCCAGCTCGGATACAGATGTGTCGGTGTGTCTTTGTTCCCTGCAGTAGTGCCCTCTCCAGCTCAGTCATATGAGACTGAGCTGGAGAGGGCACATGCCTGCTCTCAATAAAGCCAAATATTTCAAAATTTCATTTTGAGGCATTTTAAAAATGAATGTGTTTGAGTTTCATTGCTCCAAAGCAATGTTTTCATATAAGCAAGATAACAACCAGTTTGCAACCATGTAAGTACAGTCCTCTATTGTGAACAGACGTGTTGGCAATCTGTCTGCGTTTATAAATTAGACAACAGTTATTTGCAAATCTTCATCAATCTGCCTGAGAGTGATTGCAGTCGGTCTGAGTTGGACTGCAACTGTTTTGAGTCAGGTTGCCTCCAAGGAGGCAGTTTATTATTTTCCTTTCCTAGTTGGACAGATGGCTGTTGTTTTGTTTTTACTGTAGTGTGCTGGGCCATTAATGGCTCAGGGGCTGCAGCGTATCCGCGCCAACACCTAAGGCCAACGTGGAGTCACCGGTCAGACTAACATAAAGAAAGAATCTGTTAAATTACACATTTGTATTCATTAAGTCACAGACAATGAAAACAAGCAGAAATCAAGATGTAATATTTTTATAATTTTATTGATGTTAAATTAAAGTCCCAGCTTAGTTATGTTATCAGTGCAAGTCACTTCAATCTGTATAGCACCAAAGGAAACAATGGTGTTTTCAAGGTGCTTCACACTGTAAGGTAACAACTTACAGTATTAAAAAGAAAACCCCAAAAGAACAAACCCCTCTGAGCAAGCACGAGGCGACAGTGGGAAGGAAAAACTCCCTTTTAAGAGGAAGAAACCTTCGACAGAACCAGGCTCAGGGCGGGGTGGCCATCTGCCGCGACCATTCCTGGGGATTTCAAAAATGACTTGATCTGATCTAAATGTAAAACTAGCTCATTTAAAGTGTCCAGTGAGTTTTAGAAAATATTTTGCTGTTGATATCACGATGTCACTATAAAGTGGAAACTTTGTTTCTTCCCTTACACCTCCCAAAAAATGCCCGCACCGATGAGAAGCACTTAGATATGCAACTTGGTTCTGTGAATATCTTTCTTTTGAAAGTTTTAACAATATCTTCATCAAGATTTTGGAAGTTTAATTGCCAGAATGTCACCAAAGATGCATGCTTCCATCTTTTACAGAGGGATTTGAAAACCCTCTCGCTGAGTTTCTTGAACTTCTCTGGTGGGATTTTGTCGTATCTGGCCCTGATTTCAGTCCAGATTTTCATGGTAAGCCGGTTGGAGATAGCTTCAGCACTTTCAATGCTGAAGACTGTGCCTGATTTTTTTGCAACCTGGGAAATCAGTCCTTCCACAAAGATTTCCACTGAAAATCTGCATCTTTCTTTCTTTTCATATGATTCCAGTCTATCAGTAACTGTTACTGCCAACAGGTGTTCTTGGAATACTGAAGTAGTTATGATATTAAATATTGGTTGTTCCATTAAATTCATTGAATCCTCCTCCCCACTCCTCCCCATTTCCAATGATATTAGTGACAATTTATGTAATTTGTCACAAATATCAGTGAAAATCGCATTAGCAATGCAGTCAAAATAATTCTGCACTTTTCGGTCTAAATGCAAATCCATCCCCTTGAATTTGTCCAAGAGTAGATCCAACAAACGTTTTTGGTGAGAATGAGGGCACTTTAAAAGTTTACCAAGCTTTGAAAGCACAGCCTGAATTAATGTCTCTAACCATCTTTCAAAGTCTAAGGTTTTTTCAGGTGGCTCACAGTCTACAGAAGATCTGTGATGCTGTATCTTTTTATATGACTCCGTTTGACTTACGTTTGTTAACGGTGGGATGCTGGCTTCATGTTCAACACAGGATTTCTGCTGCTGGGGATCTGGAATTGGATTGTTTTCTGCTTTTGCAGCACTGTGTTGGTCAGCATTTTGACAGCTTTCTTCTGTGTTAGCTGTTTCTTGGCTGTTAGCATCTATATTCTGTGCTGTATCAAACTCCTGCTCAGCAGAATCGTCCAAAAATTTCACACGTGACAAAACCGTTTTGCCAGTAGTGGTGTGGACAGAACAGTTTTCATGTACAGGGGAGTTCTGGGAAGACCTCAGCGGTGATACTGCTAGTGACTGTTCACACAGGTCCATTACGTCCTCTACAAAACCTACAAGCCGCTTAGCGGTGAAGCAATCCGGATAGCCTGAGGTAAGCGCTTCCAACTGCTTGTTCGAAAAACTACTGACCAAGTTATTCAAGAGGGATACCAAAGCATGTACTGTAGAATTATCCCCATTGGTCTGAACTGTTTCATCATTTGTCATTGTGTTACAGTTCGAGCTTGCCATTTCACTTTTTTGTTTTTTATGTCTAAAATGTTGTTTTGTGTTAAACTCCGTGTTTGAACGTTTAAAGCGCTGCTGTCCCGCTGTGTGAATGCGTTTCAACTGAACAGCCAGGTCTATATATAAGGTCGGTTTAAGGTTTCTTTGTAACGTCAGGTGACGTTACAAAGAAACGTCACCAGTCAAAGGACTGGCCCGGCTCGTCATAACGAAAGGGGCGGGACAAATCTGTTGCTTAGCAACTGAAAAAAAAGGCACACCGCGCCGAATGCTACATCCGGCCTGCGACGGTACACCGCCTCCGCACCACCGTTTAAACATGAAGTGTGGATGTTAGAAGATCCCAAATATGGTGAGCTACTGGGAAATTACTCACGTTTTTGTTCTTGAGAGTGAGCGATAATAAGCGACATTTTATTGAGAAATTACAGTAGTCTGTCTACAAAAACTACAAAAATGACCTAAATAAGACAGAAGTACACATTCATTTTTATCGTTTTGTCAACAACAGGTCGCATGAGGTTTGTTCAGTATTTGTTGTGTCTACAAGGCTCAGGCGCCCCCATGAAGTGTCTTATTTGTATAGTTGAAAGCATTATAAAGGAACGCAAAACTAAATTACATATAATTATAATTCTTGGCACTTTCTGGTGTGTGTGAGTTAGTGTTTCTCTTTTATGATTTGTGGGTCCAGCATCAAATTCAGAATCCTTCCCATCACACATGAGGTCTTGAATAATCATCTTATTTTAAAGACCTCGTAGTTTGATAGTTTGCTCTCAGACTGTGGGCTTCCTTGTGGTTTTTAGGATATTTAGAAGTAGAAGGGGATCATCCTTCTGTGGAACCAGCTCCCAGTTTGAATGCAGGAGACGGACACTATCTCTACTTTTAAGATTAAGTTTCAAAGTTACCTTTTTGCCAACGCATATAGCTAGGGCTGAATCAGGTGACCATGAATCCTCCCTTAGTTACCCTGGGACTACCCTGCTGGGGGATTCCCACCATGTGTTTATACACCTCTCTGCATTCAATAATTAGTTCTTGTTCATCTCTGGCTCTCGTCCACAGTGTGTCTTTTGTCCCCTTTTTCGTCTCCTCATCCCCAAAGGGTCGCAGCGGGCTGCCCCTCCCTGACCGTGGTTCTGCCAGAGGGTGCTTCCTGTTAAAAGTGAGTTGTTCCTTCCCACTGTATTGAGGTTTTTTCTTTTTAATTGTAGACTTTCTACCTTACAATCTATACCACCTCGAGGAGACTGTTGTTGTGATTCAGCTCTGCATAAATACAATTAAATTGAATTAAGTGGGTTCAGCTGTTTTGTGAAATAAATGTGAGTGACATGGTAAGTAATAGCCTGCATGTAACTCATGGTAAGAAGAGCAATATCGCCCCCTCCTGGTTCAACCTTTTTTTCTTTGCAGTAATCTTTCCAATAATAATACATATGCACTAACCTCATGCTTGCTGTTAACAATAGCCTAAAGACACAAAATCAAGTTTAGTTTTTTCCTTAAGTTTATGTTTTTTTTTATATGGTTGGCATTTATTTTGTTTCTTTTTAATAATTATATTGATTCTATTGATTGTTTGCCAAGCACTGAGGTCTCTGCTTAGACTGTGCTACTGGGATCACTGATTTAAAAATGAGGCAAAAGCACCAAAGTTGTGCTCAAAAATAGTACAGTGAGCTACAAGCTGTTGCTGTAGTAATTCTAACACACTTATTGTTTTTAAATACATACATGTTTAGTTCTTTTAAACCTAATTATATATTTTTTTTTTTGCAAAAGTGTCACCTAAACACCCAAATATACGTAATTCAAAACTTACTTTAATTATTACCCATTTGGCTGGTAACATGGACCCAGTCTGATGGATAGTTACTGAACAGATAGTCTTTTCTTTAAAGGCTGCATTCAGAGCAAATCATTGTAAAAACAAGACAAGTCAATAAAAAACAAGTAATAACTATAATACTAAACTACAATAGAGAGAAAATCCAGTAAATATAATTATATTATGTAAAAAATATACAAATATTTACCTCTAATTTAAAAAGACATTACAAGGGTACTAGTTTCATTTTAATCTAAACATAATCTAAATTGACACTAAATCAGTTTAAATATTACAGCTGAAGGTGATTTTAATAAATGTACTGCTGCTTGACTTTGTTTTACTACTGCAGTATAATTTATCATGTACAAAAGCTCCAAATGTTGTTTCTCTGACTTAATGTTCTGATGACGTTTGTGTTACTTTGCAGGAAATAGTCAGGACCCAGATGAACCTGTGCTGGAATTCAGTGTGGGTGAGTAATATGAGCATTTATGAAGGCTGTCCATGACCTGTAATTAAATTTAGCGTCATTAGTGCCACTCATTGCAAGTGACAGTGCACATGCTTTCAGCATGGAGTCTGCTCTTATGGTAGCAAAATAAATTCAGAAAATCTCCATCAAAAAGCAGCTCAGCAGCACAGAAAATATTATGAAAACTGGTTTATTTTATATCTCCTAGTTTGAAGTGAAGCAATAAAAACATGTATAAAACATCACAAACTGTAATATTATACAAATGCTTACGTCCTGCTGATGCAATGGAGACATCTTCCAGTGACAGTCTTCATCCGTGTGAGTGTGAGGAGGCTCCTAAACCCACCGACACAGAAGTGCATGTTCACAACTCCCTCTGTGCAGGTGGGGTCAGGGCCCTCCTCACCCTGGGTGAAGAGGGGTGGTGCTGTGGCCAGTCAGGTATGAAGTGCTGAGAGTGGATCTTTGGTCCTCTGTGCAGCTCTGTCCACTCTCAGCTGCCCTGCAAAGCAATAACACGAGAAAGACGTCATTTTAACACAAAACAGCATTTCCATTGTTGGTAGCTGCAGCATGTTGTTAAAATGCAATTTTAAACTCAACATATACACACAATAACTATAACTAAACTTAAACCTACAGTACTGTAGGACGATGATTTACACCAGCTATTGGAAGGATTTAGTCTTCAAGACAGTTTGTAGCCAATGTGAGGTGATAACTTACATAGCTGGAACACAGCACCACTCTCCAGTTTGTCATTTGGTCATCCATCCTTCTCATCGGGTTGGGGTAAGGCTGTCTTCTGGGTGGAGTATCTCTCTGTGTTAGCTCCGTCCTGGGCGTTGAGTGTCTGAAGTGCTGAATGCTGGGAGAGGACAAGTGTAAAGCACCTGAAGACAAAAAGACAAAGAGAAAAGCATGAATTCACAGATCACAGAGTTGTTCACTTTACTTTTCTTCTGTTATGTGTTTTTACCTTACCTCTGATCCCTGAGCCACAGGCTATACCTTATGTAAAAACAAGAGACTACAGTCAGTTCACGACATCATTTTAAACCTTTTCTACTTATTTGTGTTGACATTAAGTACGGACTTACCTTTGTCCTGCATGGTGAGCTAGAGCTTGAGAAAAACAATGTTAGTCATTTACAAACACTGCAAAGGCCAACTTAAACATTTAAAGCTTAAAAACAAGTTCTAACATAATCTAGTCAGAGTCGCTGTCATCAAGTGAAAGGTTAAAAGGCCTTTCCCAGAAGCGTCTGACACCAACAGAACCCGAGGATGTTGAAGGGCCATAAAACGTGTCATCACTTACCTTGCACCTCTTTGCACTTACCTCATCAGTGCAGGTGTCGTCTCCGCTTCTCTTTGCTGAGGAGGTGAGAGCTGAGGTTGAAGGAGAAGCTGAGAGAGTAGCGGAAGAAGGAGCAGGAGAGGAAGGAGCTGAGGGAGCAGGGGAGGAAGCAGCTAAGGGAGCAGGAGAGGAAGCAGCTGAGGGAGGAGCAGAGGAAGCAGGAGAAGCTAAAGGATCACCAACCGGGAAGAGTGGGTCGTTGGCCTGGCCGAAAGGCGGCATGGCGAACGGGGCAGCACCTGGAGCAATAGGATGTTGCCAATCGTGCCAAAACGGCTCTGGAGGGAGCTCCTGGATGAGAGGGGAATCAGCTCTCTCATCCATGGTGTCATACCCCGAGTCGTCACTAGGCCAATCGGCCCACTCTTCTGAGTTGTTCCAGTCAGAGGAATTGTCAGTGTCTTCACTCACCTCTTCGACGTCCTCAGGTATGTAGGGAGGGTACTCACCTTCCTCTTCACTGTCATCAGGATCCTGTGCTTCAGGAGAAGAGGGTGAGGATGGGAGAGGGATATACTCACCATACTCACCTTCACTGACACGCTCGGTATCAGAGTCATCCAGGATCCTGATGACCTCTGGAAGGCCTTCTTCTGCAGGACGCTCAACCACGTAGTCGAGACGACCTGTGAGGAAACAAGTTTAAAATAACATTAAGAATGTAATAAACATCAAGTGCTAAAGGAACAGAGCTACATCTGTTAGTTTGAGCAGACGATGAGAGAAAAGCATTTTAGGCTACATTTATGTCAGACTGAATGACACTTCTACTTGTTCATGCAAGCAAAAAACAGCTAAGTCAACTAAGTTCACATCATTAACTGCTATATAATAAGATATAGTAGTGGCATAACATAAGGATACCATTATTACTACTGTACTATGATTACTGTTTTCATATTCTTTTTTATATTCATTTATTTTTGTTATTTTTTATTATCATGTTTTGTAGCAGGGGAAAAGTTATAGTTTATTTCAATAAAGCCTTTGATCCAAGAAGAACAGGATGTTAGGAAGGGACCGGGATCTGGTGTGTTTACACCTGTGTGTTCTGACGTCATGACATGCTGAAGATGCTGTTACCACAGAGACTGATTTTGGGGCATTTTACAAATTTTAGTCCGTTAAGCTATTTTTAACCAAATCATTAAAAAAGTGTCAAATTTGAAGCCTTCAAATCAAAGTAACACCTTTTTTTTCAAATTCATACACCAGTCGTTAATAATTTCTACACCTCTCCCGGAAAATTTAAAGCATACAAACAATTTACGGGGAAAAATCTTGGAATAAGCATATTTTGATAACATTAAAACTTGATATTCACACTGGAACTTATTAAATTATTACAGTCATTTAGTAGCTCTTAAAATAACTGAAGAAATGTTAAAAGTACCTGCAGCGAAGTCCAGGGGGCTGTCGAGTCCACGACGAGCCATCTTCAGGCTTTGCTGTATGAAAAACAAGTACAAACAATCCAAAGATGAAGTACTTGTTGTGGCGAGCAAGTCAAATCCGCTTTCAGTAAATATTTTCCGAAAACTTAACTTTCCACAGGCTGAGGTTGGAGCAGGTCAAAACAAGTCCAATAGCAAGTGTAAAGGGACGAATGGAACCTTGTGCAGCATTTATATACCCTCCGCAGGCCATGGTTACGGTTGCCAACATTTTTCTTTTAAAAGCTAACAATAACTTAGCGTTCTCGCTACTCACTATGCTGTTAAACAGCTATATGTTAGCAATGACAACATTTAACAATGCTAGCCGTGCTGATTAGCCTTAGGATTGCTTGAGGTTGTTTCCAGCTCTAGTGGTCATAAGCGAACTTAGTTCTGTGCCAGCTTTTAGCACGAAAATCAATCTTGTAAAGCTCACTATTAAACTGACAAAGCCTTAGAGCCTAGAAACTATGATACTTACAACTGTGCTATGTTTGTCTCATAGCATATAGCAAGACCCCATAACTGACCTTTGACCTCTTCTCAAGATTAGATAATGCTATATAGAGCTATTTTAACACTATGTTTCTTACTGCCATTGTTTGACAACATATAAGCATAAAGGAAATGATATATGGAGATTCTAAATATCAGGTTATTATGACTTTATTATAAACTTTACAGTAACAGTTCAGAACTATTAAGCAAGCTTAGTTTTGGAAAAATCCCATTTGTGATCAAAACTTTTTACTTCATATTTATTACTAAATAATTCAATAAATTATACTCAAGTACTGAATAGTCACAAAAAATAGTAATTATGCTGAAAATTATGTTAAAGTGGTTTTCGACTGAGCATATAAACAAAAGCCTGGGAAAAAGTTCTGTTGAACAACACACATATGTTACCAATATTGTAGCCGGTGTTATTTAATAATTTGTTTTATTTTTGATACAATTTCAAACTTTATTAACCTTTTCAATAAAACAAAGTCTCAGATTTAATTATTCTGAAACTAAGTTTAACCCGTTTGTGCCCAGATTTTTTTCAGAGTTGTAAGGCATATCATTTTATCAGTTGAGTCCCTCTGAATCATGTTATGTATTTATTTTTTCCATTTTGTACTTTTTTTTGAAGAAAATAGCATTTTTATGACTGGCAACAATTGTTGCCAGTAGTCACACAGCTTGTCACTAGGTCAAATGTCACCTAATAATAATAATAGAGAAGTAATAATAATAATATAATAAGAACAAAATAATAATATAGTCATAATAAATAATAACAAAAAGGTGGAGCCTCAGGTTCCCCCTGTATAAAATTCAAAACATCAAACAATTTGAACTGATTTCTTTATTCTCAATTTTTTTATACTCAAAAACTCAACAAACATTTTTTTCTTAGAACCTCTAAAAACATATATACATATATAACATATTTCTTCCCATACATTCCATCATCTTTCATGCATGTTCTACTCAGTGTGGTACTTCTTGAAGCACTCCACATGTAGTGGCACATCACACTTTCCACACGCAAATGATGTGCGTCCGCCGCAGTTCTTGCATCGCTTGTACCTGCTACCAGTGTTGCAGGGCCAGTGGTTCAAATTATCAAACCTGGTGGCATCAGTTATCGCCACCGCCATTGAAGATCTTCTGCCCTGCCTACTTGGCTTTGTTCCATGGCGCAGGAGGAGGGTCTGGGCTACCAGCCTCTGGAAGGAGAGGAGATCCTTCTCCCCGCTTTTCCAGGACCTAAATGAATGACAAAACAAGCATGATAGATGCATGAATGTGCATCGTTTCATCCTTTCTACAACGTCATGCCCCATATGTAGAATGTTCTGTAAAAGCAATATCACACTTGAGTTTGTGATGTTGGTCTGGATATCATCACTGTTGCTCTTGTCGACCGAAGAGCACTAGCGATGACCTCGAGTCAAACATCACCAACTCGATTGTGATATCACTAAATAACATACAGCCTTGTGTACCTGTAATAGCACCAGCTGTTCACCATGGCACTGTTCAGGGCCCAGCTGAAGCATGGCCACCACCACTTCTTGGACCGGATGTTGACTCTGTAGCGGCTGAAAAACTGGTCATGCAGGTCCACTCCTCCCATGTGTGTGTTGTAGTCCTGGATACACTTGGGCTGTCTGACCTTGTCCATAGTCCGCTTCTGTTTATTCCATCTCTTCGCCTCAGTTTCGGTGAACTCCCTCTCCATGTTCGACACCACGGTGACCACGCTGTTGTCATTCCACCTTACAATCAGCTTCTCTGCCTCAACCAGATACTCAGCATCTCCTCTGGGTGTCTTCTTGAAGGTCTGGGGTGCTGTGAAGGGAACGTTATGGAGCTGAGTTTGTCGCATCGTGCCACAGCTGCCATAGCCTCTCAGGGTCATCATGACACAGACTGTCACAGTCTGTGTCATGTGCGTGCATTTCTGACTCAGGCACAACTGTGATGTCCGCCACAGTTTCAGAGTCCTGCAGCATGGCCAGGATCTCTGCTACGGTGTACCTAAGGAAAGGACAACATACATGTTAGCTAGCAAGAAAATGATGTATGGTAATGTATAAAAATCCTATACACAGAGGCCTTGAATACCTGTGAATTTATTTAGCTAGGAATTATTCTAAAAGGACTAAAATGAGCCATTGTACATCATTCTACAATTTTAAATAAGTAAATTAGGAGCAATCCTGCAGACAGTGTTTTCCTTTAGTTAGCGACATGCTATGTGCCCACTGGCAACTTTTGTTGCCACTCACAGAAATAAGCCCATGAACAAAAAAATATTTATCCTAGGTACAATTTTTTTGGGGAGGGTTACTCTAGAGACTTGAATGATTAAATAATTATAAATATGTTTGGGGGGAAAGTCATAAGAAATTTATGAAAATTACCTCTTTCCAGGATGATTTGCATCCGCCATGTCTTCAGCCAGAAAGAGCGGGAAGCAGATGATGTCATGCGATAGGAAGCACTTGGAAACGATTTTTTAAAAATCAAAACCTTTGTCTAAGTTGTCTACTAGCATATAAGTGGAAAAAGTTGCATTAGTACCTTTGAGATTTTTTATTGTGAGTCGAAAATGACAGTGATAAACTTTGGCAACAATTGTTGCCAGTGGGGCAAAACGGGTTAAGCTTCCCAGAACGTTTTGTTGCAAGTTACATTACTGATATAAGAAATATAAAATGTTTGTATTGTTCACCCACAAGTGCAGTCTCTGGCTCAAACACAGAAGCTTGATATGTTTGGTTGTCAGTCCAGACATTCCTAAAGAAAGTTGTCCTTCTTCAGCTCCAGACCTTTCTAGATAAAAATGGCATTAGTGAAGTATTTCAGTCTGGTTTTAAAAACGCACCACAACACTGAAACTGCTCTTGTAAAAGTTTTTAATGACCTTTTAACTTTTCTGACTTGGGAGATTTTGCCATTTTAATACTGTTAGACCTCAGTGCTGCATTTGATGGGATTCTTATCGCTCGGCTTGAGCACTGTGTCAGAATCAAAGGGACTGCTTTGGAGTGGTTTAAATCTTACCTGTCCAGCCAAAGTTTTTCTGTTAGATTGGGGGAAACATCGTCCTCAGAAGCCTCACTTTCTTGTGGGGTCCTCAAGGAGTCCAATCTTGGTCCAGTTCTCTTTTCTATTTATATGCTCCCCATGGGTTCAATTTTTTGAAAAACATGGGATCTCATTCCATTGCTATGCAGACAACTCACAGATTTACCTGCCACTGAAACGTGAATCTGTGAGTCGTCTGAAGGGTTTGCTAGATTGTTTGGAGGATGTTGAGGATGGCATGGATGGCTTTTAACTTCCTTAACCTAAATGAACAGAAAACAGAGGTGATTGTGTTTGGTCCCTGTGACCGCTGTGACTTTGGCCCTTTAGGAATTCATAATAATAATAATAAAAACCTTTGCAAGGAACCTAGGAGTGTTTTTTTGACTCTAATCTAATGTTTGATAAACAGATTAATGCTGCCTTTGCTGTAACTGCTCCTAAGCTCCCTTCACGTCAGGACTTCCCCAACATTGGACACTTTTAACTGACCATTCATCCTCCTCTTTCTCTCATTTTTTACATTCATCAGGTCCTCAGAGTACTCGTTCCATCTTCCCAACACACTCTTTTCACTGTTTAGCACATTTCCATCTTTATCCATCTTACTCCACAAATAGTCTTTTCCTTCGGGGCCGACAAACTGACAACTTTCAACATAATCCATTTGATTTCCAGCTTCAAACTCGTGATAATGATGGACACTCTCTTCACCCTGAAACAGCATTCATGAAATCTTCCTTCAAGATTACAACTACTTGATTTACAGTGGAGTGAAAAAGTCTTTGGCTTCTTCCTTATTTCCTTTTTTTGTATGTTTTTCACATGTGAAAGTTTCAGATCAATAAACAAATTTAAATATGAGGCTATTTAAAAAAAACAAACATCAATCATCCAAACAATTTATTCAAAAAATGGAATTTTGAAACAAGTGAGCTGTAAATACAAAATTGCAGTTGCACTAAAACACATTTTTGCATTGTCCAACTTTCTTATCTCTCGTCTGCTCTCACAGTGAGTCACACACATTTGTATTTACAGAGCACACTTTGACAAGTAGTCTAAACTCTGGGTGAAGTGTGTGATCACACCGAGTCCCAGCTGGTTTGAGGAGCAGACTGAGTCTCTGCAGGGTTTAAACTCAGTCCCTGGAAAACAGACACAGTCCAGTTATATCTGGATGAAAACTGTCTCTGTGAAGGCAGTTTTGTTTTTGTTAACACTCCCTCAGAGAGGGACAGCTGGTTCATGTTTATTTAATCCCATTATCCAAAGACACTTCTACATCATCATCCACAGTTATGGGTCAATGACAATATCAAATAACAAGATCAGAATAACAACCTTAGGATTATTGAGATTTGTGCTTACTGTGGTTTCATCCATCTGAGTTTTGTTCCCTAAAATGAGAGAAGAAAGTCAATTTCAGTTTTGTTTTAAAATTCAAAATCATTCAATCTTAAATGTACCTTTATGTCTTGTCCTTATATTGACTGTTGCAGCAGTTATTAAAAGCGCTGCTAATCCCACAGAGACAACAATGAACCTCAAAGAAACAAAAAATCTGTCAAACACAAAAAATGTGATTATTAAAATTATTTGGTTGCAGTTTTCTGTTCCGTGTAAATTCCTTTCTTTTAAAAATGTAACAGCATTTTATTAATAAATGTGCAAATTTCTGTGATATGATTTGTATTTAAAAGTATTTATATACAAAGTTAAAGTGAGTTTTCATTTGCATATCATTTCAAAAGCTCAAATAAATTTAAAATAAACAGATATTTATGCAACCAGCTTAATCTTCAGTCCTGCTTTTGAAGGACTCTTCATTGTTGGGGTTGTTTCTGATTTTGTGCTTATTTCAGTTTTTCTGGCTGGATTCTTTGTTGTTTTTGTGTCACCTGAATAAATGAAAAAGTAAAAGCACAAAAGTTTTTCATGTTTCTCATCTGATGTAAACATGAGAAACAATATTCTACTTTCACACTTGAAATATTTAAGTAAATGTTTGATGTGATTTTACTTATATTAACAGCTGATCCTGATCTCAGCTGTTTCCTCACCTGATGGCTGACGGTCGAAAGTAAACAGCTGCACTCTTCTTGTGTTAGTGTCAGTCACTTCACATTTCAATATTTTATGATGTGATGAGTATAAATAATTATTCTTCAGAAAAGACACAGTGGCAGCGCAGTGAGTCTGTGAAGTCACTATTTCTTTGTTCTCTTTGTCCACATCTTGACCTGTAAGCAGCCACTTCACTGTGTGATGACACTGTTCATATGTCAGCACAGAGCAGCTTAACGTCACCGTATCAGTGTCCTTATGTTCAGTCACTGGTGAACATAATGTAACAAAGTGAGACAAACAGAGCGGAAATTAGTCAAGTTATCTTAATCAGTTTCAGTATGATTATTGAACATTTTATGTCCTGAAAAGATTTGAACTGAAAATATTTTGATGTAAATACTCACAGGTAATAACAGAGAGATCAACCAAAGACTGATGAACCAGAGTATGTGTAGATTGTATTTTGTCTAATTTGTATTGTCGACAATAATAACAACCAACATCCCCGACTGTGAGCTTCTTTATGAGCAGAGAACAGTTCACTGTAACTCTGTCTGTCTGATTTAGTTTTAGCTTGTTCACCAATCTGTCCAAGTGTGATCAGCTCTACGTAGTCCCATCACAGTTATTCTGCTCATCTATCACATTCACACAAGGCAGAGTGACGTCATCTCCAACTTTAATAAACATGGAGGCTTCAGTTACAGATACTGTTGAGAAGATTGAAGAGAAATATGAAAGACATTAGAATACAGCACTTTTACAGTTAGAGTGAAGATATTTTAGACACAAGTTCATAAACAGAGCATGCTCAGCTGTCTTATTTACTGTAAAGGTTGTTGACTGTAATAATATGAACAATATTTAGTTTGACTGCTATTTAAGTGTTTCCTGTATTCTTTTTTTTTATATATATTCTTTATTTCTACAATATTACCTCATAAAGATGATTACAGGCATTAATTAACACAGTTTACAAGAGAAAAACGAAACAAAACGAGAAGAAAGAAAGGCAGATAGAAAGAAAGAAAAAAAAAAAGGAAAAAAAATTATATATATATAAAATAAAAGGAGAAAGCTCTGTCGGGAGTAAACAATTAACTAAATTGGTGGTTTCAAGCTTTAAAGAGAAAATTCGGTTTATAGGTATTAACGTATTGGACCCACTTATCTCAGCACAGATGGAACCAGGCCATCCTGTCATTAACATGAGCTGTTACTTCCTCCATCCTATATATCTCTAACGTAATTTCCCACCATAATGACAAAGTCGGTATGTCTTGCGAGGACCATTTCTTTGTTATACATTTCTTACTTGCAACCAATAAAGCTCTTAACAGACATATGTCATTTTTGGACCAGTTCTGCGGTATACAGCAAAAAAAAATTGTCTTCATATCCTGAGGGAATGTACCGTTAAAAATGCCTTGTAATATACCATGAATGTCTTTCCAGTAAGTCCGTAGCACAGGACAGTCCCACATAATATGGGTGTGATGGGCTCCTTGGTATCCACAGTTTCGCCAGCACACGGGAGGATTCCCATCATAGTGAGCCTTTTGACATGGAGTGATAAAGAACCTTATCAGAGTTTTCCATCCGAACTCCCTCCAGCTTTTGGAGGAAGTACTCCTCCATTGCCATTCCCACATCTGAGTCCATTCTTCCCTAGAAATACACATCCCTCCCTCCTTTTCCCATAACATCTTCACATAATCAGTTGAGTGTGGAAGCTTATTCATAAAAAAATTGTACCAAAAAAAAATGAGTCTTGTGTCAACATCCCCACTGTACGCCTGTCTAAATAAAGTTACCAATTCCACGTTAGTATTTGACATCTGACCGATTGTTGTCTTTATATAGTGTCTTATTTGCAAGTATCGAAAAAAATCCTGTTTTTCTAGATTGTGTCTCTGTTTCAGCGTGTCAAAACTAATAAGGTTCCCATCCTTTATCAAACTATCATATGTAGATAACCTTTTAGCAGGCCAGCTTTTAAAACGTGAGTCCAATTTATTCGGGGCAAAGTCAGAATCATATGCATACCATTTGAATAAAGCCAAATCCTGTTCAAGTTTGAATTCTTTCACGACTTTTCTCCATATATTAAGTGTGCACGACACCCAGGGGTTATGAATCTTGTCAATATATTTTCGAATATTCGAGTCCATCAGGACAGCTTGTATTGGGGAGGAAAACATATTCTCCTCTATAGTCTTCCAGTGTGCTTGGTAGCTTGTATCACACCAATTAACCACCGTTTTCAACTGAGCAGCCCGATAATAATTTTTTAGTGATGGCAACCCCCATCCTCCCACCTTCTTATGTAATTGTAAAGTTTTAAAACAAACCCTCGGCCGCTTCCCCCCCCCCATATAAACCGCGATATTATTTTATCCCATTCATTGAAACGACTTGGATCAATGGATATTGGTAATGTTTGGAATAAATATAATATTCTTGGCAAGATGTTCATTTTAATAGATTCAACTCGTGATTCCTGTATTCTTACCTGCGATCTGAATCATGAGCATCAGACATGAAAACATTTGAATCCATCTGAATTCATCCATCGTGCTTCTCTGTCTCACTTCTTTCTTGTTCTTGATCTCGACTGTCACACCCTCTGAACTGTTGACTCTGTAAGACTGTTTGTACTTCCTGTCATCAGTGAGATGTCACTTCCTCATCACAGCTTTAGGGATCCAGTTGTTATTTTTGCTGATGATAATGTTTCATAGGTTGAGTATGTCAGCTTTTCATGTGTCTGAAATTCATGATTTTTATAAACATAATTTATTGTAATGAGAAATCACATTCAGCAGGTGCACTTTGTGTCTATTCCCACAGAGCATTTGTGACAGACTGACAGTGATTTAAATACTGATTGTTAGGATGAATTGAAGATGATTAACTGATAAACAGAATCCAGTCAAGCTATTTGGTGATTGGACTCTGATGGCCTTCACGGCTGATTGGATTCCAGCTGATGAAAGAATTTAGGCAGGACCCCCCACAGTCCAGACATGGTGGTGGTTAAGATGGAGAATTGGATGGAGCGCTGAGTAACATGTCTGGAAGGGAGATTGAAAGATGAGCAGGGAGATTTAAAGTACATGAAGTGGAGGCTGATTGTCTTGAAGAAGGCCGGGAGAAAGACGATTGGACTTGACCAGTGATGTCAGCAATCAGCTGGACAGTGTTCGAAAGTGGAAGTGATGAAAAGCTCTGGCCACTAAACACCCAGGAAGTAGACAGAAGTGTGATTATAAGTCTTCCTCATTGTACTCGTGAAGGCTGAACTTAAGCTTCATGTGTTTCACTCCCTGAAAATAAACAGACGACTGAGGAAGTTGAATGTGTGAAGTTTAAGATAAATGTTTCTATTAATGCAGCTTCTCTTTCTTTAAAATGTAAGAAAATGAAAGCACATAACAAGGTTCTGTTGAAGGGTCAAACACCTCCGCCACCACAGTTGGACTTTTGATGTCTAATAGATCATTTGATTACACAGCTGCAGCTACAGAACATAAAGCAGGTCTGAGACGCTCCTCTTCCTCATTGTTGAACTGAAGACGTTTCTGAGAACTGAAAGTGTTTTGGTGAGAGTGTGGCTACAACAGCAGCAGAGCTCATGAGGTTTGACTTTATAATAACGGACAGTTAAACATCAGAAACACAAACTATTATCACAATTGTTGAACGCTGACAGTATGAAATCGGTTTAAGGGTTTAGAGAGTTTGTGTTCAGTCTTTCACAGTTGTGTGAGGAGAGCAGGAAGGAGGCAGGACAGACTCAAACTATCTGTTGGTGTTTTATTGATATATTTAAAACAGAAATTGTGACCAAGCAAGCAGAAGATGTGTACCAGGGTTGTGAAGCAAAGGTTTCTGCAAAGGACACATCTGTGCATCCTTGATTGTAACTCCTGCAGCAAGTCTCCTCTCCTCTCTTTCCTCTGAGTTAAAACATCCTTTAACATGGTTTACTTGGTTTACTGAAAATGATTTGCAGCTCACGAGCAGGAGGACACAGGAGACCTGCACACCTCCAGGACACTGCGGAGTGCAGCTCGGATCTCAGCTGACCCTTCTCACCCTGGATACAGTCTGTTTGACCTGCTCCCCTCAGGCAGGAGGCTCCGGTCCATTCGCACCAGAACCTCTCGCCATAAGAACAGTTTCTTCCCCTCTGCTGTTGGACACATGAACAATAAACGTACGACTGTCCCCACCACTAACTCATGACCCTACGCTGTGTTCACTGCATGATTCCATGTTTTGGCACTGATCACCACCTGCACTCATGTATATATCTTTCTACGTAGCACTTTGAATTCTTATTCTCATGTATATATCTCATGTATATCTCATGCATATATCTTTCTACGTAGCACTTTTAATTCTTATTCTTACTTTTATTTTTTTCATGTCTATTTAAGCGCAATTTATGACAGCATGTTTGCACTGAAGCACCGCAGCAATTTCCTAATGTTGTAAACCTGCTCAACATTTGGCAATAAAACCCATTCTGATTCTGATTCTGATTCTGAGATGAGGAGGCACAAAATTGAAAATTGAGACAAGTCTTGGGAGTGGTGTCATTAAAGCTGCTGGTAGAGTGCTCAAGGCCTGCGCCGACCAGCTGGCTCCTGTGTTCACCAGACTATTCAACCTCTCCCTGACACATGCCTCTGTCCCTCACTGCCTGAAATTGTCAACAATAGTCCCAGTCCCCAAGTCCACCACCATCAGTAGCCTCAGTGACTACAGACCCATCGCACTGACTCCAGTGGTTGCAAAGTGCTTTGAGAAGCTGGTCCTAAAACACATAAAGGACTGCCTCCCACCCAGCTTCGACCCCCACCAGTTTGCCTACAAGGCAAATAGGTCCACAGAGGATGAAATTTCCACTGCTCTCCACTCCGCTCTGCATCACCTGGAGAATCCTGGGACATCAGTAAGGATGCTCTTCGTTGATTTCAGCTCAATACTATCATCCAAGACATTCTTATAGACAAGCTGGTAAACTTGGACTCCCCCCCTCCACATGTGCATGGATCAAAAACTTCCTCACAGACCGTTCACAGTCAGTCAAGGTTGGCACCCAGCAATCATCCACCCTGTCACTCAACACTGGCTCACCACAGGGATGTGTGCTGAGTCCATTATTATACCCCATCTACACCAGTGACTGCACCCCTACGCACCCCTGCAACATCATCATCAAATTTGCAGACGACACCACTCTGATGGGGCTCATCACCAACGATGATGACACCGCCTACAGGGATGAGGTCCAGCGACTGTCAGAATGGTGTAACTACAATAACCTCACGCTAAACACCAAGAAAACCAAGGAAGTGGTCATGGACTTCCGCAAAACAAGAACTGACCCTCCTCCCCTCTCCATAAAAGGTGACTATGTGGAGAGGGTGTCCTCCTTTAAGTTCCTCGGCACCCACATATCCGAGGACCTATCCTGGTCCACAAACACATCAGCTCTAGTGAAGAAAGCCCAGCAGCGCCTCCATTTCTTGAGGGTGCTGAGATGGAACAGGCTGCAGACTGACCTCCTAGTGTCCTTCTACCGTGCCACTATAGAGAGTGTGCTGGTGCACGCCATCCCTGTGTGGTACGCTGGTTGCACAACAGCTGACAAGAAGAGACTACAGAGGGTCATCAGAACTGCAGAGAAGGTGATCGGCTGTCCACTCCCCTCCCTGGACTTAATTGCCAGCTCAAGATGTCTCTCCAGAGCCAGGGCAATTATAAAGGACCACCTCCATCCTAACCACCACCTCTTCAACATCCTGCCCTCTGGAAAAAGGCTCAGATCCATCAGGTGCAAAACCAACAGACTAAAGAACAACTTCTTCCCGTGGGCTGTCAGAACTCTTAATGCAAACTAAGAGTGTGTAAAGACTTCCCCAACACATCCACCCTGACACTGCTGTTGATCATCTATGTGCAATATCTCAGTCTTTCCATGTTCTGTGCAATATTTTTGGCTTATGTGCAATTATTTTGGTCCCAGTCTGTTTCAATGTTTCCTACACATACACCATGTATATAGTTCCACTCACATATGTATACATATACACTGTTTTTTATTTTATTCTATTTATTTAATTATTTATTTATTTTCCGCCTTCGTTGTATATTGGTTTCTCTTCTTACTTTAGCACCTTTGTGGTTCAGCTACCCAATTTCGCTGTGCAAGAAACTGCACAATGACAATAAAAAGCTCTAAGTCTAAGTTTCTAAGTCTCTAACAGGTGACTGTGCAAATACTGGAAAACTGAGGACCTCTGGCGGACAAAAGGAATAATACACAAAAAAGTGCTCAGACATAAACTGTGAGAGTTTAAAATTTGTTCTGCAAAAATAGAATTTCACCAAATTAATAGAAATGCATATTTTCCAGATTACATTACTATAAAAAAGAATATTCAAGATATTGATTCAGATTCTATTTAATCATCATGAAAGACATGTTATAAAACTCATACTGGACTTTTGACACTGCACATATTTCACTTACACAAACTATAAAGGCATTAAAGGCATTTAACAACAGTCATATTATAAGAGAGGATTAAGACTTGAATACACATCTTCTATCAGATTAAAATAACAACAGCGTGAAACACAAAAACTGTTAACATTGCTTTAAAGTTCTCATCTAGTTTATATTTACCTATAAAACCAGATGAGATGACATTGATAATATAACAGCAGTTTTCTCTGCTGAGTTGATGTTGCTGATCAGTGGCTGGACGACAAAAACAAAACATAATCAGAATCAGAAAAATGTATTAATCCCTAAAGAAATGATGTGGTTACACAATGATAATAACATCATAAATGTTGCTTTGGCTCATTGACCTCAGGTATTTGAATTTCTCCACCTATATTACCTCTACTCCCTGCAGCATCTCTGTTAAACCTGTCTCCCTCTCATTCACACAACTTCTCTCCAGAACACTCCTCCACCGCTACAGGCCATCTTTCACCTGTTTCTTAATGTTGTCCACAAACATAATAGACCAGAGACTCCTGCCTGACCTCAACTGTCAACCTACCCATCATCATAAAAATGAGAACAAAATAAAGAGCATAGATTCCTTTCAATACTTTGGATTTCTTTTCTTTTGACAGAGGAAAAATTCAAAATAAGATGAACAGTAAAAACAGGTAATAAATAATAAAAATAGAAGCTAAGGAAGATCTTCAGAACACAAATTTGAAACTCAAATACAACTCAAAACTCTAGGACCATGGCACTGAATCCTGTGTGCTGTTCAATAGTCTAGCAATAGCAATAGTTTTAGTTGTATGTTTTCTATCCAGCCTTCTCTTAGAGCAACTGCTCATATCCATAGCAAAGAACTCCTAGTACCAATTATATTTTCATTTAAAAAAAGGAAAAATAAGTGTATTATAATGTAGCTGGGCACTGTCCCAAAAACTGGTGTTTCTTTAAATCTGTTGGACCCATAAACAATATTCAAGAATTGTCTTTCCATTAAATGCAAATTCTTTTTTTTCAACAGCTTGAACTATGTTATTTTAAAATTGACAGTAGAGCAGAAGTCACTGCATCATTTCATCATCAACACGAACCTGAAAAAAGCTGTCTGATATATAGATAAAATAATAACAAACAAACAAACATATCACTAAACAAAACACCTTATCTTGGTTTTCTAGGTGTTGCTGATGGTGACATAGGAAACTTCAGGATCCACCTAAACAATGAAGAGAAAAACATGCTGACTCCTCAGTAATATCCATCCATCCACTTATCCTTTTTAGTGTCGCGGGGGTGCTGGAGCCTATCCCAGCTGTCATAAGGCGAGAGGCGGGGTTCACCCTGGACAGGTCGCCAGTCTGTCGCAGGGCCAACACACAGAGACAGACAACCATTCGCGCTCACATTCACTCCTGCATTCACACCTATAGGCAATTTAGATTTTTCAATTGACCTATACCTTTAGAAGTGCTTGTATGAATGGGTGAATGAGGCATGTTGTTTAAATGGCCTGCATTTGTATAGCGCTTTTCTAGTCCCTAAGGACCCCAAAGCGCTTCACACTACATTCAGTCATTCACCCATTCACACACACATTCACACACTGGCGATGGCAAGCTACATTGTAGCCACAGCCACCCTGGGGCGCACTGACAGAGGCGAGGCTGCCGGACACTGGCGCCACCGGGCCCTCTGACCACCACCAGTAGGCAAACATGGGGTTAGTATCTTGCCCAAGGATATTTGGCATGCAGCCAGGAGGCAGCCTGGGATTGAACCACCGTCCTTCTGATTAGTGGCTGACCTGCTCTGCCACCTGAGCTACAGCCACCCCTACAGTGCCCCTACAGTAGTCAAAGCACTGGGAGAGTAGAAAATTGCTATATAAGAATCAGTCCATTTACCAATTAAAAAAAAACACTGCAAAACACACAAAACAAAATAGAAATAAGAAAAATGGTAACAGACATAGGAAAAAAAACGTAAATAGGAAAAACGAAAACAGAAATAGGAAAAAACAGATTTCCAAAAGCAAAGGGAAGTGTTTCTGGGGAGACAATAACCCGACGGACCAGTTGCAGGGACGCAAAACATGCTAGGTGTGTTTTATCATGATTCATATAATACTGATGATGGATTTTTAGGCTAATAGTTAGGCTAACACATATACCACTCATCTTTTCTTTCCTCACAAAACCGATAAATCCTCCACTTCTTTTAAGTGTCTCCCAGCGCAATTCTTAGCATATTTTGGTTCCTGCAACTGGTCCGTCGGGTTATTGTCTCCCCAGAAACACGTTGTGCTTTTGGAAATCTGTTTTTTCCTATATCCGTTGTCGTTTTTCCTCTTTTCGTTGTGTTTTGTGTGCTTTTGCAGCATTTTTCTTATTGCTGGTGTTTTCTTAAGTTGCAGTGGCCTCTCAGGGCCACCGTACAACTGAGTTCCTAGTCTCCACTATGGCCTAATCTCCTCATGTGTATTTAAAGCCCCAGTTTGCTTCTGTTCTTTGTTATGTTCTATGTTCCTTAGAGGCTAGTTTGTGACTTCCAGATTTTTAGTGTTGCCTGAATTATTTTGTGTTTTGCATTTTGGCCTGCTAAGGTCAGCAATAAAGCTGCTTTTTAAGTTTAACATGGATTTGAGTTCTGCACTTGGATCCTACTTTGCCAACAGCTATCCTTGAAAATATGTCTCACTGTAATGCAACATAAACAACTCTTCATTCATCACTTTAATTTCTCAGAAATGGTGTCTCAAGATATTGCATTTGTGTTTTGACCTCTTACTTCAGGTTTTACGATTCATGGTGTGGTCTACTGATTTTATTTTTGGCCTAACTTTCTTATCTTTTGGATGCTTTTTCAGTTAGTGTCATGCATTTACAATTTTTTAGAGAATAAGAAGAAGTGTTTTTAACTCTGGGTGTAGTGGGTGATCTCACCGAGTTCTGATTGGTTTGAGTCTCTGCAGGGTTTGAACTCAGTCCCTGAAAAACAGACAATAGTGCGGTTACATCTGGTGGAAAAGCATTTCTATGAAGGCAGTTTAGTTCTTGTTAACACTCCCTCAAAGATGAGCGGTTTATTTAATTGTCTTTTTAGTGGCAGATATAGGAATATTTAATTATATGTTTCAAAACTCACAGGATTTTCATTCTTCTGCATTTTGTTTCCTGGAAAGACAAAAACAGTCAACTCTAACATTCATAGAACAACTTACAAATGTTGTATCTGTAAATGTTCTCACCTTTCATTCTTTTCCTTATGATGAGACACACAGCTGTTATCAGCAGTGCGACCAAACCAATAGCTCCATTGATGTACCACGAAATAGCTGCGATAAAGCAGACAAAACAAATTTGAAACATTTTTGCATGTTAATGTTTGAAAAACGTTTCACACCATTTAACAGCCATGATACTCAAGTGAACAATGTTTCCTGCCAAAACCACACCATCATATCAAATGTTACATCTTAAGTTTCCTATAGGATAGGTAAGTGATTTTCTGTCATCAAAATGTAAATAATATTCATTAGGAAAAAAGATGTAAACTAAAGTATGAACTCTCCTTAAAACTCTAAAAGAAAACGTGTTTTTCCTGCTTAATCATCATAATCTTACGTGATTTTGAAGGATTGCTGATTGTGTTTGGTTCTGATTTTGTGCTGCTTTCAGTTTTTCTCGCTGGTTCCTTTGTTGTGTTTGCTTCAGCTGAATAAATGACAAAAGCAAACCAAAAAGTGTGTCATTATTTCACAAGTTGTTAATGAAAAAAAGATCTTAAAAATGTAAAATCTATCAAACTAATATTTGAGGTCATCTTAAACAGTTGATCGTGAGCTCACCTGTTTCCTCACCTGAGGGCTGAAGGTAAATGGCTGCACTCTTCCTGTGTCTGTATCAGTCACCTCACACTTCACTGTGTTGTATCCTGCTGAGTAAATAGGGTAATACTTTATAACAGAGAGAGAACATTTCACCTCAATAATCAATCTGTCTGGTTTAGTTGTGGCCTTTTCACCGATCTGTCGAAGGTTGATCAGCTGTGCTGTTAGTTTCTTGAAATAAAAAAACATTTAGTACCATCACAGTTATTCTGGTCATCACATTTAGACGAGGCTGAATGACGTCATCAACAATCTTCATTGAAGAAAACCAATTAAAAAAACATTAGAATACAGCACTTTTTACAATAAGAGTGAAAATCAATTTAGAAACAACTTTATAAACATGCTTCCCTGAAACAGCAGATCATGCTCAGCCATCTTATTCATGTTATTGGTAAGTGATTGTAATAATATTGATACGATTATTATTTCACTGCTATAAAAATGTTTCCTCTATCCTTACCTACAATCTGAATCATCAGCATCAGACATAAAAACATTTGAATCCATCTGAATTCATCCATTCTGCTTCTTTGTCTCACTTCGTTCTTGTTCTCAGTCTCAACTGTCACAGTCTCTGAACTGATGACCCTTCAGGACGGTTTGTACTTCCTGTCATTTGTCATGTTTCACCACAAATTTAGCAATTTTTAGTCGTCTCTCATTTATGTTGATGATAATGTTACACAGCTGGAGTAAATCAGCTTTTCTGAAACATTTTTTCTAAAGGAAATTTATATGAAGACTTGGCAGGTTCATATTTTTGTCATTCTCACAGTTGATTTGTGACATTGATGTGTTTGACATTGAAAAGAAAATAATGAATAAAGAAGTCGAATGTGAGATATTTTTTGGAATAATGCAGCTCCCCTTTTTTAAATATTTTAAATCAGAAGGTGCATGACAGTTAATGTGTCAGACTCAACTCCTTAACCAACATAAGTGAGATGAATTGATTTTACAACTGCAGGTACAGGAAATATAGCAGATAATGCTATTGGAGTGAAACCCAACAGTTCCTCACCGTTAATCTTAAGTAATTTCCCCCTGATGAGGTGGAGAGGAAGTGTGTTCGTTACAATGTGGTGTGCTCATTTTACTGTTTTTTTAAGAATCTGCTGTTACAAGTGAAAATCTAAAAAAATTAAGGGAAGGTAAGGCCCCCAAATGTTTTGGGTTCGTAGCGACACTCTTGGTTTCTGACAGAAAACGGTAAGTGGTGAGAATAGAGGCTGTGGTTCAGGGGTTATCAGCAGTAGCATTTAACAATAATCTGTGAAATTGGTAAATAAGTATGCTCATTAATATGTTATAGATAATATATTAATATGCTCATCAATATGCTCTAGTGTTTAAAACCCTAGAGTTCAGCAAATTAAATTCAACAAATATATCACGAACACCTTATTTGTGATAACCAGTGTTTCAGTCACAGGCCTGTCGGTATTATTCAAGTTACACAGTGGATTTTTTTCTTTTGGCTAAATACAAAATAAGAACAGTAAAAACAGGACACCCAAAATCAAAATCCAGCTTGACGCAAGGAAGATAAGATTAGTTAGGGAAACTATCACAGCAAAGGCAGTAAACTAAAAAGGGCAAAGGGAAGACAAGACACAAATTGGGAGGCAGAAACCGGTGAAGGTAAATACACCCAGCTCAAGGCAATCACGGCAGAGTTGGCAAAGGTGTTAGTAAAGCTACCAAGAAATGAAAGAAAACTAACCAAAATAAAATAGGAAATGAAAAAAGACAAATAAATCTAGAGACCAGACAAACACCTAATGAGCCAGGCATTCATTTAGAGCAAAACTAGTTGTGGGCAGATAACAAATGAATAGAAAAACATTTTATCTCCAGATGACATTATTGTAAGCAATAAGAAGGAAGAAACTGATACAGATTTAATGGTATTTAACGGTCAATAAACTCATGCTACAAAACCCATAACGGTCATTTAGAAATCTAAAACAAACAAAAGCCGAGCGCTACCCCCAACTCGCTAATTGAATAAACAAGGGAAAAAAATGATAGAAAATAATAAGGCAGTTCTCTCTTTCTGCTTCAGTGCTTAGTTAAAAGTCAAAGTATCAACACACTAAATACAAAACTTGGCAGTTCTCTGAAATCACACACCCAGATCTGTCATAGATGGTTTGGAGGCCAAGGACGGGCCTGCTGCTGCTGTCAGCTACTGCCGGGGAGACTGCTGGAGAGGATTTTTAAAACAGCCACTTGATGATGGAACCAATCAGCAGCTGCCAGCAAAATCCAGCCACTGTGATTCAAAAGATGGCCAGAGCCGTAACAATAGGATTAAATCTATTAAACTAGATAAGATTATACTGATAATACAACAGCAGTTTTTTTCTGCTGAGCTGATGTTGTGGATCAGTGGTATCTGACAGAAACACCAGAGCCTCCAGTGCTTTCATACTTTATTGAAACATCATCTTTATCATAATGTACCTGTGAAAAACAAGCAAAAAACCCAAAACCAAATGTATCAGATTGTGAGACAAATAAATTGGCATTGTGTTTATTATTACCTGTGGTTTCAGTTATATTCTTTCCATTAGTTCTTAGTTTTCTTTTCTTTTGTGTTTTTGAGTGTTAGGTTGAAATTGTTAAATGTTACCATTATTGTACTGCCAAGGTCTCCCCTTCCATCCATCCATCCGTCCGTTCGCTTCCACTTATCCTTCTTAGGGTCGCGGGGGGTGCTGGAGCCTCTCCCAGCTGTCATAGGGCGAGAGGCGGGGTACACCCTGGACAGGTCGCCAGTCTGTCGCAGGGCCAACACACAAAGACATCATTCGTGCTCACATTCACACCTATGGGCACTTTGGATTAATCAATTAACCTATCCCCACAAGCTGACAGAGGCGAGGCTGCCGGACACTGGCGCCACCGGGCCCTCTGACCACCACCAGTAGGCAACAGGTGAAGTGTCTTGCCCAAGGACACAACGACCGAGACTGTCGGAGCCGGGGCTCAAACCGGCAACCTTCCGATTACAAGACAAACTGCCAACTCTTGAGCCACGATCGCCCCAAAATTATAAACACAACAAAAGCTATTTTGCCCAAACACCTGAAATACATCTAATTAATATTTTAGCTATTTTTAGTTGTTTTAAACAGCTGATCGTGAGCTCACCTGTTTCCTCATCTGAGGTCTGACAGCTAAAGGTAAACAGCTGCACACTTCCTGTGTTAGCATCAGTCACGTCACACTTCATTTTCTCATATCTTGATGGATAGATATAGTGAGACTTCCAAAGGGTCACAGTAGTGGAGCAGTCAGTCTGTGAGGTCAGTATTTCTTTGTCATCTTTGTTCATATCTTGACGTTTAATCAGCCAATTCACGGTGTGATGACACTGTCCATATGTCACCACAGAGCAGTTTACAGTTTTTCTCAGTTGCTTTGGTGCATTTCTCACAACAGAATTGATCTCTGCACCACTACTAAGGCTCTTCTCAAAACAATTGGTGCAAACTGCAAAACATGGTGGATAACTCGCAAAAGTGAGTCACCTCATCAAAAAGAAAAGTCAGTTGCTCAAAATAAGTAGTCAATGCTTCAAAAGCAAGTCCCTTAATCAAAACAGATAATATATTCATCAAAAGCAAGTACTTATATCAAAGTGTCAGGGCTGTCACAATTACAAGTCATTACACCAGCACCTTTGGTCACAAAATCAAATGGTTTGAACAGGTTCTCATTGTGACGGATTTCTTTGTAGGTGCTTCCCAATGACTAATAATAAAAAGATTAACCTGAGACAGATGAACCAGAGCGTTTAGAGTTTGTATTTCTCCTAATTTGTACTGTAGGCATGAATAAAGACCAACTTCCTCAAATGTGAGCTTCTTAATAACCAGAGAACAGTTCGCTGTAACACTCAGTCTGTCTGATTTGACTTTGTCTGTCCAAGTGTGATCAGCTCTACTGTTGTTTTGTGTCTTGAAACAAAGGTCCATTCAGTACTGTCACAGTTATTCTGCTCATCTATCACATTTAGACAAGGCAGAGTGACGTCATCTCCAACTTTCATAAAAATGGATATTTCTGTTTCAGATACTGTTGAGAAGATTGATGAGAAATATGAAAGATAAATTAGAATGCAGCAGTTTTACAATCAGAGCGAAGATTTTAGACTCGGGTCTGTAAACATGTCCCATATTTCCCTAAAACAACAGTACATGCTCAGCTTTCTTATTTACTGTAAAGTTTATTGACCATAGTAATACTGATAATATTTAGTTTTGTTGCTAATAAAATGTTTCCTGTATCCTTACCTGG